>NW_007378852.1:80947-82650 GCF_000475195.1 Diaphorina citri | reverse complement strand
AGCTCAGATTCCTTATTCTTCTCACTGTTACAGCTCTTGATAGATCTCAACACCTCTGCATGTACCGAATCAAAACACTGTCCCCACTTGATGGAAATCAAATGTTTTGCTTTCTCTACGATCAACACTTGGTACATTTCACTCCAAATATTCAGTGAGTCAGGTAAACTGAGCTCCTTGATAAGCACGAGAAAATTATCAGGAACTTGATCAGCACTGTTGTGAATATCTTGGATCAGCTTGACTGACAGAACAAACTTGAGTGACCTTTCCACACCCACCTCTATTTCACGTTTCATGTTCGACAACCAACTCAGAATTTTGCTGCCTACCGTTTCCAAATCAACAGCTTTCAAAGTAATGGAGTTGATTTTGTACTGCTGGATGGCATCTGGTAGATGTTTGGAATTCCTTAATACAGTCTCATCCATTTTCATTAGGTTTAGCACAGGGATTTGAAATGTTGCATTGCTTTGAGTCCACAGAAGTCCCCTGCTTGTATGAAAGTTATCATACATACAAGAAATGGAGTTTAATAGGATTTTATAACTACTGAGGATATTTTCCTTTGCCATATTGGAATCTTCAGTTGCTTTGAAACTAAGCTGAACAGCTTGACTCCTCAGGTCTATGTATCTGTCGATAAGTTCTACAGTGTTTAGATTTTCTATAAGTGCCAAACTCAGGAAGCAGTCACATGTTTGAACTGTACTGGGTGTTTGTTCTAATAGAATCTTTTCACAATATTTAACGATAGTGTTCTGAAAGTGAACCATGGTTTTCCATTGCACACTTAACAGTTTGGAATGAGGCACTTCAATGTCTACATTTGTTTTGATATAGAAAGCATACTGATAGAATATGGTGGCAAGAAGAACATTGTTTTCATCTAAACACATCCATATTTGTTGATTTAAATCAATGAGTAATTTGATTTGAGCTGTTAGTTACCTATGCTGATATTGAAAAATAGTGATAACAAAATGCGTAGATAGGTAGGTTCGATCTATGAATTTGAGCCCTTAACTCTAATCCCTATGGTGATAAGCTCACAGCGCGTCGTACGATATTGGTAGATGACGTCATCACGGGACGTACATTGTTGCCGCTATGTATGATATCGGCGTGTTGCGTTTCAAAATTCGGAAATTTCAAACGAAGATTTCTCCTCTTAGGAAGCCTCAAATGAAATTTTAAGCATTTCTATTGAAATCAGCTTGTTTCGAACTTCCTTTATCAGCGAAGAAAAAAAAAGTGGTTGAGCCCCATTAGGGACGAAAACGAATAAAAGTATAATATAGTGCCAAAATAGTATGGTCAGGTAAAACGATACAGTACGGTACGTTACGGTCACCTACGGCCATGCCTCTATGCATACGGCCATGCCTCAGCCACGCGCAAGCGGGCGGAGCCTGCTTGTATATTATACAACAGTAACAACAAATGCAGGTTTTGCCGAGTATCCAACCTCATCCAGTCCAGCCCGAGGTAATGTTCGGATACTCGATCAAATTTCCGAAGGTTACAAACATACCTAACACATGCGTTCTGTGCCAGTTGAAGAGATTCTAAACATTCAACTTCCAAATTGGGAGAGTAGACTACGTCACAATAATCAAAGATGGGGAAAACTAAGGCCTCAATTAATCTCTTCTTCAGTTCCTTAGGAAAGACTTTCCTATATTTGCCAAGGGTGTGGAGAG
>NW_007378852.1:56649-79343 GCF_000475195.1 Diaphorina citri | reverse complement strand
TTTTTTTTTTCACTTAGCGCTTAGTTCTTTTTACCCCTCGAAAAAGTGTATTTTACCCCTCGGGGGGTAAATACCCCCAGGTTGGGAACCAATGCCGTAGAGCGATGAAATTTGGTATGCTATCCCGGTATGGTCCAAGGTCCAAGTCTAGAGATGTATACGAGTAAGTATTTTACTTGTAAAGTACCGGTTCTCAAAAGTACCGGTTCTAATTTGGATGTAATCAATTACTCAAAAAAAGTAATTGAGGATTCTCATGTAAAAAAATAATTCAACCTAACATAAATAAAACGAAGCGGTCAAAAATCACATTCACAAATCTGTTTTCGATTTCAAAATCCGTTGTGTACTTGCCGAGATATTTGTGTTTGAACTCGCGCTTTTCGAAGGATTTTTTTTTTTACCGGGGCGAGTGCTAATATTTTGACAACACTGCAGTGTGACGTCATTCCATAGTTGAAAAAAACAACAAAGAAACACTTGCTTGCATTTTCCATTTGAATATTTGAGACTGTTCTTTTTCGTCAGTTTTGAGCTTATTTCTAGAGCTAGAGACTCGAAATTTGGTATGCAGCTGTAAAATGTGACAAGGATGCGGCACGAAACTTTTGGTTAAGACTGGTGCAACGGTTGGCGGCATTTTACCGCTTTTTGGCGGTTTTCCGTGTAATTTAACAATATCCTGGAAAAAAAAAAAAAAAAAAAAAAAAAAAAAAATGCCGGTCCCTTGGATTCCCAATGAGACAGGTTCGATGTCTTATCGTCCCTAAATCGAGGAGAGAAAGAAGACAGGACAGGAGAAAGCCAGCCGTTCCGAGAACGAACTTTATCCGCTCAAGATAACATCCGCCCCGGGCGGGAATCGAACCCGCGGCCTTGCGCTTACTAGGCAGAGTACTACCCTACAAAATAACTTGGCTGGCTATTGGGAGTCTGGTTTGGCCATGTCAAGGAAAGATAGTTATTTTAAGTGCAGGGTTTTCCTTAATGCTTCTACTTCAGTGATAAGGAGGTACTTATTGTTTTCTTTGTTTTGCATTTCTTTAAATTTTATCTAATGCATTTTTTCATCATTCCGTTATTCCTTAGTTTAATAGTATTTAATGTGACTGAACATTAGAGATGTGTAAAGATTCATTGAGCTAAAAAAATGAACTACTCTTTTCAGTGAACTAGATCCTCAAGAGTAGTTCTTTCAAAACTTGTAACTCGCTCTTTAGTTCCCTATACAATAAACAATAACCAGCTGTATGCTGTACGAGACCGAGAGTTTTCTGTCTTTTTCTTTCTACATTTGAGTGAGAGAGATGGCGTTTTTCGTCAAAAATGGATTTTCAGATTGTAAAAAAAAAATCGTCAAAAAAAATTTCACGAAAAAACACTCGTACCGGGTCTAAGGTGGGTGAAAAACAGAAAAGAAAAAAAGATAATAATAAAGGAATTCAAATTGAATCTTTTATTATTATCTTTTTCTTCTCTATTTTTCACCTGCCTTAGGCCCGGATTCAATCGTACCGGGCCTAAGGCGGGTGAAAAACAGAAAAGAAAAAAGATAATAATAAAGGAATTCAAGTTGAATCTTTTATTATTATCTTTTTCTTCTCTATTTTTCACCTGCCTTAGGCCCGGATTCAATCGTACCGGGTCTAAGGCGGGTGAAAAACAGAAAAGAAAAAAGATAATAATAAAGGAATTCAAGTTGAATCATTTGAGTGAGAAAGATGGCTTTTTTCGTCAAAAATGGAAAATCAAAAATGGATTTTAAGATTTTAAAAAAAAAAAAAAAAAAATCGTCAAAAAAAATTTCACGAAAAAACACTCGTTCCGGGCCTAAGGCAGGTGAAAAACAGAAGAGAAAAAGATAATAATTGTCGCTGTGGGTCTCCATATTGATTCTAATTATAGTTGAATTGAGAACAAAGAGTAATTTTATATCAAATCGTAAAACATTAATTTATTGAGAAAAGAACAAGACACGAAAGTCACGCTGTCACGAAACACATATTTACAGCAGGGTGGTTCAGAGTTCAGAACGGAATGGGGATGGGGAATGGGGAAAGGGAATGGCCGGCTTCTGTTTGCAAGCCGTACCAACGAGTAATAAAAATACGCACCTCTTTGGACCGGGTATAGGCCCTGTTCTCACGAGGCATAATTTAGGCTGTAAGCCTATCAGCTTTACGACAATAATAAAAGATTCAAAGATAAAATCGGACGGTATGATGAAGGGGGAGGGGGGGGGGTATACCACGATTCCGCGCATGTGCCCTGCGTAGAAAGTATCAGAGAAGAGTCGGGAGTCAAAGAGCGAGTTGAAAAAAAGAGTAGTTCCTTTTACTGAGTAGCTCAGTTGGGATTCAATCCCAAAGATGAGTCAAAAGTCGCATCTCTAAACAATAAGCGCCAATCCGGGTTCCCTGTAGAACGCAGCATAAAGCGTACGAAAGAAAGGGGGATTATTAAACTCAGAAGAAAAAAATGCAGGGGGAAAAATGCGAGGGATTTATTGAGGTTTCCCCGACAGTCTCTTGCTTCTATACAAAAATGTGATTTTTTTTAAAAATATAAATAGATAAATTAAAAAAAAAAAAAAATCAACTGTCAAATATCCTTTTCCCACGAGTTAAATATTGTAAATATTTTCAGGGAGCAAATATTGCGAGTCAAAAATGATGATAACATTCCTCTACTTCTGGTGGGAAACAAAGGAGACCTGGATGACAAACGAAAAGTTCCCCTAGTAGACGCAGAATCTCTGGCAGCACAGTGGGGAGTGCCTTACGTGGAGACCTCTGCCAAAACGCGAGACAATGTCGACAGAGTAAGTATGATAAAATCCATGTCTCTCTCTGGCTGTAATTAACTTGCGTAATATTTCAATTTTCAACTTCTAGTTGTGTGCTAACGTGAAAGAAAGATGTCCGACTTGCGTACTTTGTCTTTTTTATTTATTTTTCAAAAGGTTGAGAAGTTCTTTTCGTGTGCTACCTAACCCTATCATTCCCAGAAAGTTGATCATTTGTGAAAGTTCTATTCACGTTATAGAATTATTTCGCGGATATAAGAAGGGATTTTTTTGTGGGACCAAATTTTGCGATCTATTTTTCCCTAGTGTACCTGTTTTTTTTCCAGTACGCAAGTAGTACACTCTACCTGAAAATTTAGTAGGTACGCAACTAGTACTGCAGTACGAAATTAGTAAACACGGCTCTCTCTCTCCCTCTCCTTGTTTACTTTCTATTACCTACATTAGGTGGAAATTATACATACATATATGAATATTAAGATTGTAATCAGGTCAGATTTTCTAAATCGGAAAACGGATGTAAATATACCAGGATATCAGTTTTGAGGTCCTGCATGTGAGTCCAAAAAGCTGATTTTAAAAAAAACACATTTTTGAACTTGAAATTTGTCACTTGGTAAGAACCCAGGGTCCACAATTGAGGACCAAGTTTGAAGGCATAGATAACTCTTTCAAATTGATTTTATCTAATAAAAACTGTATCAATCATATCTAGATACAGTGAAATTAACAAAATAAACAACAGTTTTGAAAAACATGCAGAAATAGTGCAAATAAAACTTACCTGAAGTCAACAAGCAGGCTAAACACAGACTCCCTCAGAAAATTTGGTGAAATGAAATGTTTTGTTTACATTGATTTCAAAAATTCCCTCTTCAAAATATTCTCAAGTGTCTCTTCCTATGATCCAAACACAGAACTATTTATTTTGTGAAGCCAGCCGCGCCACAGAGCAACGTAAATAAAAAAACTCCAGGGGTCCACAATTGTGGACCGTGGGTCTTTAAGACTACAAAAGCTCATGGTATGCCTGGGCTTTCTAGACTACAAAAAGGTGGTCCACAATTGTGGACCTTGGGTAGTTAGGACTACAAACACTCAAAAGTGCTTGGGTACGATGAGGTTAATATAAAACATACCTAATAAATTATTTCAACAAAAATGCTATCTATGTCTTGTATTTTTTCTTTTATTATTCCACAGCACATTAACAAGTAAAAATAAATAAATAAATCTTTGTAGTCATAACAAAATCAAATATACATAAATTATAGGAATATAACGCATGATTAGGAGATAGGGTGTTTTTTTCCCCCTTCAACTACAGCTGTCACTCCGCTCGCCTGGCACGCGGGAGACCCGGGTTCGATTCCCGGCGGGGTCAAAAAATAGTACCATGCAAGAGAAAGGAAAATGAATAGCGATGTAATATAAACGCGCACAGCGACCGGTGCCAGCATGGTAGGTAAACATTGGATGTTAGGATTATTGAGATTTTTGGAAAATCTTACAATGCTGCGGAGAGCACCAAAAATTGTGACATAATAACGTTGCGCGTGGTTAGTATCCGCATGGGTGACCATCTGGGAAATCGCGAGCTGCTAGCTTTTCCAACCCCTCTCAGGCTGGTTGAGGGTAAATTGAGTATGCGAGGCTACGGACTTCACTATACACCTCAGCAGCTTATACAGTGACATTACACCCCTATCAAAAATATTAAGACCTGCCTAGTTAACTTGGTTGCCAGCGCGTCTGCCTAGTAAGCGCTAGGTCGTGGGTTCGATTCCCTGAACGGATAATGTTCGTTCTCGGAACGGCTGGCTTTCCCCTATCCTCTCTTCGATTTCGGGGCGATACGACTTTGGCAGTTACAGTTGCTTCTATCAAACCTCTTAAAAAACCCCTGTCAAAATTTTGAGGCAAAATTGGACTTTCACTACTCACAAACATGATTGAATCCACTTTGAGCGTACAGTGACCATTTCCACGAAATAGATCCTATCCAAACCAATCCGTGACGGCAAAGAACGTCGACTTGGCACTTGCAGATAGAGAACTCGATGCATCACTAGCAGCAGTCACCGTCTTACTAGACTTCTTAGCAACGCCCCCTAGCGGTAGAATATTAGTCTGATTAGCGTTACTCAACAGAAGGACGGGGAACCAGGGGACATCCTTGGAGAGTGGCACGACACAGGTCGAACCTGACGTGACGGTCACGTGACTGTGACTGTGCGCATGCGTGGACTTCACTCCGAGAAGGCACTGGGTTTTGCCCACACACTTGTCGATGTTTTCGTTCAAGTAGGGCTGGATGATTTCAAGGTCAAACACATCGATGGCCTTTTCCAAGTCCGAAATTTTCTGCTTCACAAGTGATAGTGAGGATTTGTTCCTGTTGGTAACGAGTACGTTCCCAATGTATTTCACGTCAAATAGAGACTGGATGTTCATCCGCTGTACAAGCTGTTTGCTATGAAACGCGCTGTCAGGCAGCGGCATGTACTTGCTCAGGACAAAGTTCAGAACGTCGCGCGTCAAATTCTCGCGTGCATAGTTGGCAGGCGACAGGCGCGACAGGTTGGACGTGAATCGAAGCAGCGATTCTTGGAGTAGAAGTCCCGGTTGTGTCGGTACCTGGATGGTAGCGTCTTGTAAGGCGCCAGACTCGGTCGCCTCCTCAATGGTGATGGTTTCCCATTTGGCCAGTGACTGCAGAACGTAGGTGATATTCATACTAGCTGTGTCCAGCGTAGAGAACATGGCAAAGTATTGAGGTTTGGACAGGGTGATGTATTGATCCCACGCCTTGTGACTACAAGAGAGAAGTAACGCCACCACTTGATTCCAACTGTTACTAGGTTCGAGCGTGCCGGCGGGCGGGATGTTCAGCGTATGTTGCAGCGCAGGGCAGAATTGTGTAAGACACGAAGATATTCGTGCTAGCAGGACACAGGTGGATTGTGTTGCATTCTCTGCGTTAATCTGCTCCTGAAGAAAGGCAACCAGTTTGGCGATGGACTTCTCACAGCAAGCTGTCTGGTGTTTGGATAGCGCTTGGTTGACGTTCAATTGATCTATAGCTTGCAAGTCCTTATCCAAGGTACTAATCTTGGCTTGGATACTGTTACATAGACTGACGACGCGGGGGGTGTACCCGTGAGATTTCAACAGAAGACCACTAGTATTGGAAATATCTCCGGTGTTGCCAGATGATTTCTTCTCGTGCACTTCCAGGTCAGTGTTTGATTCCTTCCAGGTGTACCATCCTGAAATGAGGAACAAAGATTGTTAGTGGATGTGATTTTGTGATTAACTGTTGATAAACTAATGAGCTCCTTGGAAATGACTGGTACTTGGGGGATAACTTTAGGGGCAGAAGATTTTTCTTCATAAAAGCCATTTTTATTTGAGTAAAACAAAATCGAAAATAAGAACGTCATTTTTACTATGAATTTTTAATCAAAGCACAAAAGAATATGGGATTTTAGTAACTTAGCTGAGTTATGGGACTTATAGGTCTGATACTGCATGTACTTTAATTTCTAAATCAACTTACTCAAGTCAGTAAAACAAAATCGAAAATAAGAACGTCATTTTTACTATGAATTTTTAATCAAAGCACAAAAGAATATGGGATTTTAGTAACTTAGCTCAGTTATGGGACTTATAGGTCTGATACTGCATGTACTTTAACTTCTAAATCAACTTACTCAAGTCGTAGAGAAGTGTGATACGTTTACGCCTTTGCAGACAGAATACGAAAGGGTGTCTGTATGCTTTGGACTTTGGATGGGGTTTAATAATTAATGCAAGTAAAAAAAAAAAAGCTTTAGAGGTATGTACATTGTACATTACTTTCCTTCCTATAGGATAGGGAAAGTAGAAAAGAGGGGAAAAAATCTGTGTGAACATCACACAACTTCAAACCATGTGCCATGGGCTTAAAAATCAGCTTTTTGGACTCACATGCAGGACCTCAAAACTGATATCCTGGTATATTTACATCCGTTTTCCGATTTAGAAAATCTGACCTGATTACAATCTTAATATTCATATATGTATGTATAATTTCCACCTAATGTAGGTAATAGAAAGTAAACAAGGAGAGGGAGAGAGAGAGCCGTGTTTACTAATTTCGTACTGCAGTACTAGTTGCGTACCTACTAAATTTTCAGGTAGAGTGTACTACTTGCGTACTGGAAAAAAAACAGGTACACTAGGGAAAAATAGATCGCAAAATTTGGTCCCACAAAAAAATCCCTTCTTATATCCGCGAAATAATTCTATAACGTGAATAGAACTTTCACAAATGATCAACTTTCTGGGAATGATAGGGTTAGGTAGCACACGAAAAGAACTTCTCAACCTTTTGAAAAATAAATAAAAAAGACAAAGTACGCAAGTCGGACATCTTTCTTTCACGTTAGCACACAACTAGAAGTTGAAAATTGAAATATTACGCAAGTTAATTACAGCCAGAGAGAGACATGGATTTTATCATACTTACTCTGTCGACATTGTCTCGCGTTTTGGCAGAGGTCTCCACGTAAGGCACTCCCCACTGTGCTGCCAGAGATTCTGCGTCTACTAGGGGAACTTTTCGTTTGTCATCCAGGTCTCCTTTGTTTCCCACCAGAAGTAGAGGAATGTTATCATCATTTTTGACTCGCAATATTTGCTCCCTGAAAATATTTACAATATTTAACTCGTGGGAAAAGGATATTTGACAGTTGATTTTTTTTTTTTTTTAATTTATCTATTTATATTTTTAAAAAAAATCACATTTTTGTATAGAAGCAAGATGTCCCCCCCCTCCCCCTTCATTACATGGAAGAAGGACAATACAGCTTTCGGCCGGGACGGTCCACAACTAATCTCATCTTCAGTATCCGCCAGCTTATCGAGAAACACTACGAATTTGGTCAAGGGTAGAGATGGGTAGTATGGTATTTTCGAGAACTGGTAAAAGTAATTGATTACTTTTTGAGAACCGAGTACAAAATACTTGTTGTAATCCAATTACTTTTACTCGTTAGATATAACCAAATCAAGCTGAGAACTTACGAATACCTCTCTAGCACACTCTCTCTCTCTCCCCTTACCCCCCTCCCAAGGGCTGTGCGCCATGAGTCTGCTGTCTGCTGGACTACCCCTTTCCCTCTCTTCCTAATGTAATCATATTATTTAGTAATCAGTTCTTTTGTAATTGGTTTGTACCTTGTACTTGTAGACTGTAGACTTGTACTCATTGCGCAACTTGCAATAAAGCGATTACTTTTTTTGAGTAATTGATTACATCCAAATTAGAACCGGTACTTTACAAGTAAAATACTTACTCGTATACATCTCTACCTCAAGTAGTTTAGAGCGAGGTTTTATGAAATCAATCTAGGATTGAGCTATATGTAATACCTACTAATCCCCAGTTCAATCCAGATTTGAAGCAGGATTGCATAAAATGATAATGTAAAACTGGAAAAAGACTCCATGACCACATATATGTGGTAATCCATTAGCAACTTCAATTGTAATGTCACATTTACAAAATCTCTAAGCTCTTACCTTGACTTTTTTAATGTTAGGTTAGCCATGACCTCTTGTAAAAGAACCCTTTTATTATTTGTTTCAGTGATAGCACCACTTGTATAATGGACAGCAATGGATCAAGCACAAAGACTTTAGATCTGAAAAGGTCTTTGAGTGGAGAGTTGGATCATGGGTGCAGGAAAAAAATTAAAACAAATGATTCATCATGTATGAAAAGCTTTGTTGATCTCTCTGAAGATGTTTTACTAATTCTATTCTCACACATGGCTCATAATGATTTGATCAACTTGGCAAGGTAAATCATCCTCACTATTTACAAGTGATTCAGTAAATAATTATTTCAACTGAAATGTTCAAGGTACTCTTTTAGTTTCAAGAAATCATTAACCCTTTGAAGCATACCGGTTTCACAGTGTAACCACCTTCTATACTGTGCCTCAGACGTACACAGATATAGGAATCATGCTGATTTCTTATTCGATTTGATACTGGTGCTGTTCTCTATCGGCCGCTCAAAGAATTTTTTAGTTTACTCTGTTTACTTTTTGCAAATCATAAATCTTATCAGTCGAGTCGTGACAACAGGTGATTTTTTGAGAGGATAGAATTTTTCCAAAAGTTTTTGCCAATTTAAATTAATTAAATTGTGTTTTTGTAAGAACCAGTTATATTTTTATGTGGCAAATATTCTTGCGGTATTTTGACCGTTTTTTGGCGGTTTTCAGCTATAGTGACGATGTATATTTGAGTTGATGCTTATTTGAGTGTTCTTTTACCCTAACTTTTACAATATGTCTAACCGTTTTGTCGCTATAGCTGAAAACCGCAAAAAACGGTCGAAATCTGTCCAAAAGCGGTGAAAATACCGCCAAGCGCAGCAACCATCTCAACCAAACATTTTGTGTTTCATCCTTGTCACATTTGTGAACTACATACCAAATTTCAAGTCTCTAGCTTATACCGTTCCCGAGATATTGTTAAATTACACCGAAAACCGCCAAAAAGCGGTAAAATGCCGCCAACCGTTGCACCGGTCTTAACCAAAAGTTTCGTGTCGCAATCTTGTCACATTTGAGAGCTACATACTAAATTTCAAGTCTCTAGCTCTTACCGTTCTCGAGATATTTTGTTTACAGTCAGACAGACACACAGACAGACAGACACACACACACACGGACCAATAGCTGAAAACCACCAAAAAAACGGTCGAAATCTGTCAAAAGCGGTCAAAATACCGCCAAGCGCAGCAACCATCTCAACCAAACATGACAGAACAAACTTGAGTGACCTTTCCACACCAACTTCTATTTCACGTTTCATGTTCGACAACCAACTCAGAATTTTGCTGCCTACCATTTCCAAATCAACAGCTTTCAAAGTAATGGAGTTGATTTTGTACTGCTGGATGGCATCTGGTAGATGCTTGGAATTCCTTAACACAGTCTCATCCATTTTCATTAGGTTTAGCACAGGGATTTGAAATGTTGCATTGCTTTGAGTCCACAGAAGTCCCCTGCTTGTATGAAAGTTATCATACATACAAGAAATGGAGTTTAATAGGATTTTATAACTACTGAGGATATTTTCCTTTGCCGTATTAGAATCTTCAGTTGCTTTGAAACTAAGCTGAACAGCTTGACTCCTCAGGTCTATGTATCTGTCGATAAGTTCTACAGTATTTAGATTTTCTAGAAATTTTATTTTATTGGTTTCCCTTTTCCCTAAGGTTTTTTTTTTTTTTTTTTTTTTTTTTTTTTTTTTTATGGGTGGTCTTTAGTCCAGAATAATGCTAGGTCAGGCTTACATCTATGAGCTCCACCCTGAGAAAATCCAAAGTGGTGAGCTGTAGCCTGTTCCTAAACTTATTTTGGAAATATTTGGACATTGTGGCACCTAGTATAGTCCTTGAAATTTTCTTCTAGAACCTCGCCATGACTTTAGCAAAGTGCAAAGTTCTTATGGTAAAGGGAGCCTGGTGAGTCCAATCTTTTATTTCTAGAATTATATTCAAAATCTACTTACCCAACCATCACTCGCAGTTCTTCTTTCTTCTTCTCAATTTCATGGCGAATTTTGATCCTCACTAAGCCTGGTGAGTCCAATCTTTTATTTCTAGAATTATATTCAAAATCTACTTACCCAACCATCACTCGCAGTTCTTCTTTCTTCTTCTCGATTTCATGGCGAATTTTGATCCTCACTTGCTCAATGTCACTGACCGAGTGAGTTTCAAATAACTGATGAGGATCCACTTCCAAGAGAGACATTTTGAGAGAAAACACTGTCCTTTTAGCCTAAAAGTACTGCCAAAGGCCAAAAAGTTCAACGTTTCATTAATTCATTTTCATGTCTCCGTGCACAAATCAGCAAGCCAAGAAAAATCCACTTTTTTATCAACGTAAATATTCGCGTATTCTACATTTTTTTCATTGTTGAGAAGTTAGCCATTTCTTTTTCAAAGCTTGGACGGCAAATGACGGCAACAAATTTCAGGGGTTCCTAAACAGTTTTTTAATTTCGCGCGCTTTTTTTGAATTGTCATTTTTCTCAATTTTCTCCATTTTTGTTTTTCCAAACTTGGCAATTTTCCGAATTTTCCGGCCCGTACCAAATTTTTCTCAATTTTATTAGTAAAGTCAGTCAGCTGCCCCTTTCTTTGGCTCAGCATCCAGTGGTATTTCATGCTTGGGAATCGAACCTGCAACCTGTTGATCATCAGACAAGCAAGTGATAGCTGAGCTACGAAGAGTACGAAGGCAGGTAATGTGGTTCTACTGGTCTGACTAGGGGACAAACAGGGAGCAGACTAGTGTCTTGCTGTGGTACTAGAAATATGGATAAGAGCAGCCAAACCCTAACCAGCCTATAGTGAGGTTACTAAAGGGTATATTATGCTCTAAAACTCTAAAGGAAAAGCTCAGGTGATTCCAACTGTTACTAGGTTCGAGCGTGCCGGCGGGCGGGATGTTCAGCGTATGTTGCAGCGCAGGGCAGAATTGTGTAAGACACGCAGATATTCGTGCTAAGAGGACACAAGTGGATTGTGTTGCATTCTCTGCGTTAATCTGTTCCTGAAGAAAGGCAACCAGTTTGGCGATGGACTTCTCACAGCAAGCTGTCTGGTGTTTGGATAGCGCTTGGTTGACGTTCAATTGATCTATAGCTTGCAAGTCTTTATCCAAGGTACCTATCTTGGCTTGGATACTGTTACATAGACTGACAACGCGGGGGGTGTACCCGTGAGATTTCAACAGGAGACCACTTGCATTGGAAATATCTCCGGTGTTGCCAGATGATTTCTTCTCGTGCACTTCCAGGTCGGTGTTTGATTCCTTCCAGGTGTACCATCCTGAAATGAGGAACAAAGATTGTTAGTGGATGTGATTTTGCGATTAACTGTTGATAAACTAATGAGCTCCTTGGATTTCCTCTTAAAATGCCTAGAATTCTGGTCAAATGGATGGATTTAGAGCTCAGCATCCAGTGGTATTTCATGCTTGGGAATCGAACCTGCAACCTGTTGATCATCAGACAAGCAAGTGATAGCTGAGCTACGAAGGCAGGTAATGTGGTTCTACTGGTCTGACTGGGGGACAAACTCTCAAGTGGTCCGCGAGATTTTTGGTTTATCAATAGTGGTCCGCCAATTCTAAAAGGTTAAGAACCCCTGGACTAGGGGACAAACAGGGAGCAGACTAGTGTCTTGCTGTGGTACTAGAAATATGGATAAGAGCAGCCAAACCCTAACCAGCCTAGTGAGGTTACTAAAGGGTATTATGCTCTAAAACTCTAAAGGAAAAGCCTAGTTCCTAATAACGGTTGACTGCAATTTGGGATGGGCCAATTAATCATGGCTAGACCATCAATCCCCTTCAGTGCAGCTACACTGCAAGAACAACACCATGTTTTTTTTTTAAAGAAGTTTGATAGAGGGAATTGTAACTGCAAAGGTCTTATTGTCCCGAAAGCAAAGAGTAGGAAGATAGGATAGCAGTACCCACTAATAGTATTCATTAGTCAGAAAATTATTATTATATGTATATTCAAAGCATTATTGATGTTTGTGATTTGTTTTCAGGATGCCAAGCAAGGATCAAGAGTGCCAGGATGTGTGTGAACATCAAGAGTTTGAAGTGTACAGGATAGGAGATTATGTACACAGAAATAATTCCCAACTATTGAAGAGGAACGTAGAGGCCATGCTAAACAATCAAGAGTATGGTGATGTTACATTTTTAGTCAACAACACCCAATACTTTGCTTGCAGTCATCTAGTGACAATGTCAAGCAAACCACTTGGTGATTTTGTCAAATTCCACCTTGGTTATTCAAATAGATGTATTCGGATCTATGGTATCAAGTTCAACGAGAGCTTCCTCATTATTCTTAAATATCCAATACTTTGCTTGCAGTCATCTAGTGACAATGTCAAGCAAACCACTTGGTGATTTTGTCAAATTCCACCTTGGTAATTCAAATAGAAATAGATGTATTCGGATCTATGGTATCAAGTTCAACGAGAGCTTCCTCATTATTCTTAAATACATCTATGGTGTTGAGATCAATTTCTCTCAAACAAACATCAATTTTCTTTGTGAAGTACTGTCCCTTTCAGAGAAGTATGATATGGTCGAGTTCTGTTCAGATCTTAAATATTACTTGTCTAATCTTAAATGCTTCCAACTTGATTCTTTGGTTGCCCTTCTTAACACTGCTGAAAAATTCTGCCTCAATGATTTGTATTGGAGTCTTGAACCATTTGTATTTCAAAATGCAGGTCAATTTTTAAAGCAACCAAATTTTACAGAGTTAAATTTCTATACTCTGAGGAAGACCATCAGGTCAGATTGGTTTTATACATCTGAAATTGATATTCTCTTAGCTGTACTTGCCTGGGTAAATGATAATTTCAAGGATGAAGACCCTGTCTTTGAAGAGAGTATTACAGTTATCCGGAAATTCAATGAAAGTGCCATGGATATTAATAGTGTTCCTGTTAAAATTTTCACAAGTCCAATCTTTGCTGGTTTGGATGAAGATTTATTGGAAGATTTAATCTCTTCAATTCGGATAAAACAAATATCTGCATTTGATTTTTTAAAAGTTTTTGAGAATGAACTACTGAAGATTTATTGGAAGATTTAATCTCTTCAATTCGGATAAAACAAATATCTGCATTTGATTTTTTAAAAGTTTTTGAGAATGAACTATCCAAGAAATATGAAATTCTTTTAAGGAATACAAACAATTATTCTTCAAATACTGAACCTAGAAAACCATATTCTACATTACCCATTGAGCATGGTACAGTGGAGAAACGTAATAGAACAAGGACATTTACATTGAAATTTCATGGACAAATGAATACAATGTATGAATCGGAAGAAGAATACCAGCTTGGTGACCTCACATGGAAGATCTGCCTAAAAGCCACTGATGATGATCACAATTCTTGGCACATGTATTTGAAATGCACTTCTACCGAGCAAAATGTTTGGGAATGTACAGCTTGTTGCCAGCTTTGTGTTACATCACACGATCCAAATGATCACACTGAGTACATCCCTGATATTAGCAACTACAAGTCAGTTACATTTAGTTCAAATAATACTTATGTAGATGATGAACATGCTACGCCACAGACCACACGAGTCCAATGCAACACTTACCGTCATCAATAGTGTTCTTAATGGCTCTCAATTTATGTAGATTTTGGGCAGTACTATTGGGGAAAGTATGCATTTGCAAAAAATGATACATGCACAGTTGAAGTTGAATTCTTATCTCTTAGTTGCAAAGTAAAAAAAGGAACAGTCCCTGTTGGAGAGAATGGAACAGAATAAACACGAGAGAATAAAACAAAGCATATGACAGGAAAAATTGTGAACTAGTATGAAAAAAAGAAATTTTAGTCACCTGCATGTGGTACATATATCCATACAGACTTGAAACCTTTAGTATCAAGAGACCAATACAACTGAGAAAACTCAAACCACAAACACCTAAACTTTTTTTTTATTTTTTTGCAAATTTATAGACAACTCAGAAAACTCAAACCACAAACACCTAAACTTTTTTTTTATTTTTTTGCAAATTTATAGATGTCATTTGGCAAAGGGCATGGGTTCAATCCCAGCCAAGGCATGTAATTTCATGATTTTCACCAAAAATTTGAACCAATAGACCCCTCCTAGAGTTACACATAATCCCAGCCAAGGCATGTAATTTCATGATTTTCATCAAAAATTTGAACCAATAGACCCACCCCTCCTAGAGTCACACATGGCCCTGTTGCTTAAAGTGTAAATAAATAAAGACCCCTAAAGTTTAGGTGGAAGAGAACATCTCACCTAGTAGTTCCCTTGCACTCAAGGTATACTATACCAACATTAGACAGGTAAGAAAAATAAAAGCAAAGTTTACAAAAAAAGAAAACATTAAAAAATATCTTGTATTGTTATTGTTCAAAAATCAATTACATTAAATTTAAGTGTTAGCAGAGAAGGGGAGAACTATTTTAAACGAAATACAAAACAAAGTTGTGACATCCACTCAATGGCGAGGGACAAAATAGATTACGCAAATCTTGGTATATACCCTACGACTTGGGTCCCAAATTGGTGGGTCTTTTAACAGATCGTTGCGTGTGTACGCGCGATATTTACATAAATTTCAGTTCGAAAAGGCGATATTTGCGTAAATTTCAGGTCGAAACGGAGATATTTACGTAAATTACAGGTCGAACCAAGAGAAATTTACGTAAATTTCAGGTTGAACCAAGCGAAATTTGGGCAAAAATCTCACATACTCACTCAACGATCTGTGAAAAGACTTGGCAAGATATATCATAGGGTGTAAGCTCAGCTCAGCAAGAGTCCTTTTTCTGTATGGAGTTAGATACTCGTAGTTGTATGATAAATTAACATTGAAGAAGAGACTGTGGTAAGGTTTTCTTCTTGTTTTTTCGTCTTTTCCTGTGTTCAGACGGGGTCGGCGTTTTCCGTCAGGGCTGACATTTGGTTTTGGTATATGAAAAAAAAAAAAAACGAGTAGATGCCCTTCGCACTCAACCTTTGCTATTTCATCAGCAAGGGAAATTTTAGGCTGGTATCCTCCCTGTTCAAAGTACACCAGCCAGATCAGATCGGGATCTAGAAGTCGTGGAAGAGAATGAGTATCTCATTTTCTCAGCTCTTCAATGTGAAAGGGAAACCCTCTGCTTGTAAGGTCAATTATGAGGGACTTTTCCCTGACTTTTCCAGTCTCCATGAAATTCCCTGACTTTTCCCGGTTTTCCCGGTTTTCCAGTCTGGTAGACACCCTGGTCACGATTGATGCAGTGGTAACAGGCTTGCTTGAAATTCAGAAGGGCTTGGCCTCGATTCCCTAGGATGGACGAAAATTTGCAATCGTGTTCTGAAAAAATTTGCACTCGGTTAACGTTAACCTTGTCTTCCACAAATGTTAACGTTCCTTGTCGTTAACATCAAAAGGTTAACGTTGTCTTCCACAAATGATTCACATGTTCAATAAACCATAGATCAAAATAAATCTTTTCCGGCGCACCCTGTATTAGTGCGCGTCCACAAAGAAGACCATAGACTCTACACCATCGCCTCTCGCAGAAAAAACCCTCAATTTGTTCATTTTCAGCTAGAGTCGGTACTATGGTCTAGGCTCCGTTGGGGACGCTTGTATTCGCTTGTGCATTCGTTTTCGTTGTTACTTTCTCTTGGGTTGGGACTAGGCTAGGGGGTGGAGGCTAAATTGTGGACGTCCACTTAGACAAGACAATAACGGGTGGTTCTCTAATCTCTATTTTTAGGATAGAAAATACTTAGTTTATCCTGCTGGGATAGGACGAATAACAAATCTTTGCCCTGGAAAATCTGTGTGGTATATTAAATATCCTAATATTAAAAAAAAGACCTTGTTTAGATTGCGGGAGTAAAGGGACTTTTCAGTCTCATTCTGGCAGGATAAACAAGGTATATTCTATTCTATTCTAATAGGGTAAGAAGACTTCCCCAACGCTCCAATTCAAAGGACTGAAAAGTCCCTTTTATCTCCGCGGTCTAACCAAGGTCTCATATGTTCTGACATATTATGGGGAACATTTTTCTACTTACCAGGAGTTGATGATCTGTCGCTTAACGGTGAGATTATCATAGATGCCGGCAGAGGTCGGGTTGAGCACTTCGCCGCTGTTCACATCGACACCTACCGCCACCCCGGGTGCCTCGCCACACGCTTCCTGTAGCTTAACCAACGTGTCCTGGGCATCGAACCCGCTGTTCACCGCTGTGGAAGTCGAAACAGATTTTTTTTTTTTAAAAAAGAGGTTTGTCAGAGGGAACTGTAACTGCTATGGTCTTATCGTCTCGAAATATAAGAGAAGGAAGACAGGATAGGAGAAAGCCAGTTGCACTCCCGTGAAGGTTATAGGCTATTTTCCGGTTCGTTTTTGTTAAGCTACGCCGAGCAAGACCACTAAATGGATGAGTGACATTTATAGTTGATAACTATGCAGCTAATAGGGAGCCCGCAGCGCGAACGTATTTTTTTATCATTTTCTACAATTCGGCCATGCCTCAGGATGAACTAGCGGAATTCCGGAGCGAAGGGACGGAATTCGGCTAGTAATTAAATAAAAATAAATTAGTTCAGAATATGAGTAGTGTGGACTCACCTCTGCCAACAGATCGGCTAGTTCTCGCTCTACTTTGGTTCTGAGCGAAGTCCGAGCCACGTCCAGAAGGATTTCACGAGAGGGAGGCGTGGTGATTTTAAGCGACTCGAGGACTTCGAGAGCCTTAAGACGGGCCTGGGTAAAACCCTCGGTGATAACACGTGGGTGAAGGCCCTGAAAAAATCAAAAAAAGGTTTGTTATAATTTTGATTTTTCTGAGATATTTAATTAAAATAATACATATTATCATTATTTTTGAAGAGGTTTGGGAGAGGGAACTGTAACTGTTAAAGTCATATCGTCCCGAAAGAGAAGAGGGAAGGAGGATAGAAAAGGAGAAAGCCAGCCGTTCCGAGAACGAACCTTATCCCTTCAGAATAAAATCCCTTTAGAATCGAACCCGCGGCCTAGCGCTTACAAGGCAGACGCGCTACCAACCAAGCTAACTAGGCTGACCTGTTGTAATTTTTATATTAAACGAGACTCTGTTGAAACAGCTGATAAAAAAGGGACACTCTAAATAAAGTTAGGTACCTATTTGAGGAGTCAACAGGATAGAGTGAATTTGTGAGAAACGCGCTAGAACGAGTTCAAGAAACAAAGGGGTTAATTTCGGTGAAATCCAAGTCCGAGAATTTGAAAGGGTTAAACCAAAGAGCAGAATAAACAACGACCAGAGTGCGAGTGAGAGGGAGAACAATCAAGATGCTTTCGCCTGATAAGGAGAGAGACAGAGAAAGAGCATGCTTTTGGACACTTCTATTGTTCTTTCAGTATTTGGACTTGATAGAGAACAGGTGTTGAGTCGTAAACAGGTGTTTGGATTATTCAGGTGTTAAAAAGTGCGTGAGTCACATGTGAGAATCAGATGTTAAACCTAGGAAACCTTTCTTTTTAAAGAAAACTTGTCCTAAAAAAAAGGACTGCATTTTGCACTTCGCAAAAGCTCAGGTCCTAATAACGGTTGACTGCAATTTGGGATGGGCCAATTAATCATGGCTAGACCATCAATCCCCTTCAGTGCAGCTACACTGAAAGAACAACACCATGTTTTTTTTTCTAAAGAAGTTTGATAGAGGGAACTGTAACTGCAAAGGTCCTATTGTCCCAAAAGCAAAGAGTGGGAAGATAGGATAGCAGTACCCACTAATAGTATTTATTAGTCAGAAAATTATTATTATTATATGTTTAATCAAAGCATAATTGATGTTTGTGATTTGTTTTCAGGATGCCAAGCAAGGATCAAGAGTGCCAGGATGTGTGTGAACATCAAGAGTTTGGAGCGTACAGGTTAGGAGATTATGTACACAGAAATAATTCCCAACTATTGAAGAGGAATGTAGAGGCCATGCTAAACAATCAAGAGTATGGTGATATTACATTTTTAGTCAACAACACCCAATACTTTGCTTGCAGTCATCTAGTGACAATGTCAAGCAAACCACTTGGTGATTTTGTCAAATTCCACCTTGGTTATTCAAATAGATGTATTCGGATCTATGGTATCAAGTTCAACGAGAGCTTCCTCATTATTCTTAAATATATCTATGGTGTTGAGATCAATTTCTCTCAAACAAACATCAATTTTCTTTGTGAAGTACTGTCCCTTTCAGAGAAGTATGATATGGTCGAGTTCTGTTCAGATCTTAAATATTACTTGTCTAATCTTAAATGCTTCCAACTTGATTCTTTGGTTGCCCTTCTTAACACTGCTGAAAAATTCTGCCTCAATGATTTGTATTGGAGTCTTGAACCATTTGTATTTCAAAATGCAGGTCAATTTTTAAAGCAACCAAATTTTACAGAGTTAAATTTCTATACTCTGAGGAAGACCATCAGGTCAGATTGGTTTTATACATCTGAAATTGATATTCTCTTAGCTGTACTTGCCTGGGTAAATGATAATTTCAAGGATGAAGACCCTGTCTTTGAAGAGAGTATTACAGTTATCCGGAAATTCAATGAAAGTGCCATGGATATTAATAGTGTTCCTGTTAAAATTTTCACAAGTCCAATCTTTGCTGGTTTGGATGAAGATTTATTGGAAGATTTAATCTCTTCAATTCGGATAAAACAAATATCTGCATTTGATTTTTTAAAAGTTTTTGAGAATGAACTATCCAAGAAATATGAAATTCTTTTAAGGAATACAAACAATTATTCTTCAAATACTGAACCTAGAAAACCATATTCTACATTACCCATTGAGCATGGTACAGTGGAGAAACGTAATAGAACAAGGACATTTACATTGAAATTTCATGGACAAATGAATACAATGTATGAATCGGAAGAAGAATACCAGCTTGGTGACCTCACATGGAAGATCTGCCTAAAAGTCACTGATGATGATCACAATTCTTGGCACATGTATTTGAAATGCACTTCTACCGAGCAAAATGATTGGGAATGTACAGCTTTTTGTCAGCTTTGTGTTACATCACACGATCCAAATGATCACACTGAGTACATACCTGATATTAGCAACTACAAGTCAGTTACATTTAGTTCAAATAATACTTATGTAGATTTTGGGCAGTACTATTGGGGAAAGTATGCATTTGCAAAAAATGATACATGCACAGTTGAAGTTGAATTCTTATCTCTTGGTTGCAAAGTAAAAAAAGAAACAGTCCCTGTTGGAGAGAATGGAACAGAATAAACACAAGAAAATAAAACAAGGCATGTGACCAGAAAAATTGTGAACTAGTATGAAAAAAAGCAATTTTAGTCACCTGCTTGTGGTACATATATCCATACAGACTTGAAACCTTTAGTATCAAGAGACCAATACAACTGAGAAAACTCAAACCACAAACACACTTTTTTTTTTTTTTTTTTTTTGCAAATTTATAGATGTCATTTGGCAAAGGGCATGGCTTCAATCCCAGCCAAGGCATGTAATTTCATGATTTTCATCAAAAATTTGAACCAATAGACCCCTCCTAGAGTTACACATGGCCCTGTTGCTTAAAGTGTAAATAAATAAAGACCCCTAAATTTTAGGTGGAAGAGAACATCTCACCTAGTAGTTCCCTTGCACTCAAGGTATACTATACCAACAATAGACAGCTAAGAAAAATAAAAGCAAAGTTTACAAAAAAAGAAAACATTAAAAAATAACTTGTCTTGTTATTGTTCAGAAATCAATTACATTAAATTTAAGTGTTAGCAGAGAAGGGGAGAACTATTTTAAACGAAATACAAAACAAAGTTGTGACATCCACTCGATGGCGAGGGACAAAATAGATTACGTAAATCTTGGTATATACCCTACGACTTAGGTCCCAAATTGGTGGGTCTTTTAACAGATCGTTGCGTGTGTACGCGCGATATTTACATAAAATTCAGTTCGAAAAGGCGATATTTGCGTAAATTTCAGGTCGAAACGGAGATATTTACGTAAATTACAGGTCAAACCAAGAGAAATTTACGTAAATTTCAGGTTGAATCAAGCGAAATTTGGGCAAAAATCTCACATACTCACTCAACGATCTGTGAAAAGACTTGGCGAGATATATCATAGGGTGTAAGCTCAGCTCAAGAGTCCTTTTTCTGTATGGAGTTAGATACTCGTAGTTGTATGATAAATTAACATTGAAGAAGAGACTGTGAACCCGCGGGTTAATTTTCCCGAAGGCCATTCATCAATAAATAAACAATGAAAAAAGTGAAAACAAAGAAAAGGGGTTTTGGATGAAAAGAAAAAGGGAAAAAAGTGGTAAATGCTGAAGACAGGGAAACAAGCACATCGCACAGAAGGAGAGGACAAAACAAATGACATGTTTACAACATGATGAAACGTGAGGGAGAAAGAGGTTCCCTAACAACCAGCCAGGATTAAGGTTCAACTCGGTAAGTAGGCCAGAATCGCTATGTAACCCTGATTATATCCGAATTCTACGCAGACAGGATCAAGCAATGTTCTAAGTCAGCTTGGAAGTAAGGTAATATCGCGATATAATCTCGATTGTATCCGGATTTTAGACGGAAATAATCCTGTTTAGTTATTAGGGTATAGGAACAAGACAGGATCAAGCAATGCTATAACTGGGAGTAGAAATACGCTGAAACCGCGATATAACCCCAATTATATCAGGATTCCAGACAGAAATAATCCTGTGCTAGTTATAGGGAGAGACAAAAATCGTCTTAAATACAAGGTAGAATAGCGATACAATCCCGATAATATCCAGCTTTTACACTTAAAAAAAAAAATCCTGTGTTAACTTTCGGGATAGAGGCAAAACTCAGCTCAAAAATACGCTAGAATCGCGATAATATCCTGATTATATCCGGATTCTAAACTGAAACATAATCCTAGTGTTCAGGGATAGGATCGACAGATCGACACAGGATCAAGCAATGTTATAACTCAGCAAAGAAGTACGCTAGAACCGCGATATAATCCTGATTATATCCGGATTCTAAACCGAATCATCCTGTTTAGTTATTAGGGAAAAAGGGGGTGTGGTTAGGGGGCGAGATTATCCTTTGAGCGAGGACATGCCAGCTCTCATGACTTCGTCTACTAGCAGGAGGTTGCTGGCAATCACAGAGCTGAAACAGATAAACATTCAGATTGGGTCACGCAGGGTGTCTACCAAAATGGAAAAATAAAATTCCCTGACTTTTCCCGGTTTTCCAGTCCAATTTTCCAAAATTTCCAGTCTACTTTTCCAAGATTTTCCACCCTATTCCCACTGCTCCGCAGCCGATTTTTTTTTTTTTCAAGCAATGTTCTCAAGCCTGTTAAATTTCTTTAATCATTTTTCATCCGACTAGGGTAAGGTCTTGAGTCCCCCATTTGCACCATGAAATAACTGCGCCGCAGGCCAAATTTTTTCAAGATAAATGACCTTTGACCAAGATAATGACCTCAAGACTACTACAGCCATTTCTCTTTGATCTGGCTTTGGGCCCCTAAGTAATAGGTATTTACTATAAGTGAACTGGCATTTTTTTAGAATATAATAACAATTGTGGGGTGCTGGATTTGCTGGAAAATGGGAAAAAAATATCGAGGTTATAATTTAAAGATTTAAACTAGTGATTCCAGAGAACTCTATCCAGAACTCACTCAGGAATGGCCCACCAAAGCCCAAATGTTCAACTTCTTTTTCGAGTGGATGCCCTTTGCACTCAACGTTTGCTATTCTTTCAGCAAGGGAAATTTCTGGCTGATGTCCTCCCTGTTTAAAGTCCCCCAGCCAGACTAATCTGGTCTACTCCCGGCTTAAAGTCCCCCAGCCAGAACACCCCATCAGCCCTGAAATCTGATTAATAAATTTCCAACAAAAACCGAGCATCAAAGGGTTTCGTCAGCTTCCTTTTCCCGCGTCTGGACCCTGATGGTAAAGGTCCAAAAATTCCCTTACCATTTCTCATTTCTTGGAAATAAAACTTACCATTTCGTGAAGAAGTACGTTCCCATCCTTGGTGATTTTGATATCTCCCGCTCCAGATACCAACCTGAAACACAGAAATAAGTATGCTATCAGAAACGGCTCAATAGGTTTTACTTTCTATTACTACAGTGTTTTTTTATTTATTTTTTATGCGCTTATTTAGATAGTTTTTTTAAGTGTATATAACATTCTATGTTGGCACACTAGAATAAATCTAAATAAAAAAATAGTTTTCATATTA
>NW_007378852.1:0-56644 GCF_000475195.1 Diaphorina citri | reverse complement strand
GAATGAGCCTAATGTTCAATCAATGTCCTCTCTGCCCAGGTGATCGCCAACAAGTCCGAATGCGACGTCATCTTCTACTCGGAGGACGAGATCCTGGTGCTTCGCGTCGAGCAGAACAACACCATCTTCCACGGCCTGTATAAGACGGGCCTTGACGAGTTCTACCGTTACCATCTCATACCGTGATTAATAAATTTCCAACAAAAACCGAGCATCAAAGGGTTTCGTCAGCTTCCTTTTCCCGCGTCTGGACCCTGATGGTAAAGGTCCAGAAATTCCCTTACCATTTCTTATTTCTTGGAAACAAAACTTACCATTTCAGGGACTTTTCAGTCTCATTCTGGCAGGATAAACAAGGTATATTCTATTCTATTCTAATAGGGTAAGAAGACTTCCCCAACGCTCCAATCCAAAGGACTGAAAAGTCCCTTTTATCTCCGCGGTCTAACCAAGGTCTCATATGTTTTGACTATGGGGAACATTTTTCTACTTACCAGGAGTTGATGATCTGTCGCTTGACGGTGTATTATGGGGAACATTTTTCTACTTACCAGGAGTTGATGATCTGTCGCTTGACGGTGAGGTTGTCATAGATGCCGGCAGAGGTCGGGTTGAGCACTTCGCCGCTGTTTACATCGACACCTACCGCCACCCCGGGTGCCTCGCCACACGCCTCCTGTAGCTTAACCAACGTGTCCTGGGCATCGAACCCGCTGTTCACCGCTGTGGAAGTCGAAACAGAGTTTTTTTTTAAAGAGGTTTGTCAGAGGGAACTGTAACTGCTATGGTCTTATCGTCCCGAAATATAAGAGAAGGAAGACAGGATAGGAGAAAGCCAGTCATTCCGAGACCGAAAATTATCCCATCAGGATAAAATCCGGCCCGGGAGGGAATCGAACCCGCGGCCTAGCGCTTACAAGACAGGCGCGCTACCTTCTCTATGCTAACGAGGTCTTTTTCGACCTTTGAAAAATACTTTTATTCAGTCTGGACTTCAGGGCTAGGGATTTTCGCAACATTTCGTTGGACCTCTCATTTGACCTAGGCTTGGATTTTCTTCCTTGTTGAACTCACCAATGGTTTTAGGAATAATGAGCAGGGCTTCGGCATAGGCCTGGATTCCTAACCGACTCTTTCCCTTCACCGTGTTCTTGTAGTTCTGAAGTGCATGCCAAGCGGCCACTTCGAATGCGCCCGCCCCTGGGACCACAGCACCTGCAAAACAATTTGTAACGCTTAGGTCGAGTTTTACCACCGTTGGTTGGCTCAGGATTGAGTTCAATCCGAAGTTGACCTGGGTGATGGGTATTAAGTTCAAAGTATAAATGGGGAAATCCTCGTTTCATCTCAATCCCTGCTATGTAAACCCCAGGATTAGACCAGTGACATCAAACCCTTTGAGAGAAGTAATAAAAATAAACAAATCCCCGACACCTCCGGCGTGCAAGCCTAGTCTGATACCCATTCGTCCACGCAGGTTGTTTCTTTTGTTCTCAATAATACTCCCTAGTTTTTTAGTATTGACCCAGCACCTATAAGAGGAACCAACCTCAGTGGTGCAGTGGTTAACGCGTTGGACTTTGGATCTCGAGGTTGGTGGTTCGAGTCCAAGTTAGGGCATAAAATTTATCTTGGTGTAATAATTGGGGAAAGATATTTGTGACAAGCATTTAAGTATGCTTAACACAATTGAAAATTCCTTCCTTCCTAGTGTTTTCGTGTTGACCCAGCACCCCAAGAGGGCAATATTGTGTCTCTTCTCGCCCATCATCCACGGGATGGACATGCTACGCCACAGACACACAGACCACACCAGTTTAATGCAACACTTACCGTCATCAATAGTATTCTTAATGGCTCTCAGACCATCGCGCACAGCATCCATGGGATGGACATCTACGACACAGACCACACGAGTCCAATGCAACACTTACCGTCATCAATATTGTTCTTAATGGCTCATAATTCATCGCGAACAGCATCCATGGGATGAACATGCTACGCCACAGACCACACGAGTCCAATGCAACACTTACCGTCATCAATAGTGTTCTTAATGGCTCTCAATCCATCGCGAACGGCATCCTTAGTTTGAGCCAGGGTGTGCTTGTTGGGTCCCTTGAGGAGAATGGTGTCTTTCCCTTCACCGTGTTCTTGTAGTTCTGAAGTGCATGCCAAGCGGCCACTTCGAATGCGCCCGCCCCTGGGACCACAGCACCTGCGAATCAATTGGTTACGCTTAGGTCGAGTTTTAGGATAAAAACTTTAGGCATATTCTATTCTAAAGGAAGCTCTTGGGTCGAGTATTACCACCGTGGATTGGAAAGTCGTGTGATGTTCACACCAGATTTTTTTGCACTCAACAATATAATACTTCCTAGTGTTTTTGTGTTGAGCCAGCGACTAAGAGGGCAATATTGTGTTTCTTCTCGCCCATCATCCACGAGATGGACATGCTACGCCACAGACCACACGAGACCAATGCAACACTTACCGTCATCAATAGTGTTCTTAATGGCTCTCAAACCATCGCGGACAGCATCCTTAGTTTGAGCCAGGGTGTGCTTGTTGGGTCCCTTGAGGAGAATGGTCACAGACTGGGGGTTCTTGCATTCTTCTACGAACGTGAACTTTTCCTCGCCCTAGAAATAAGTAATTAGAAAAATATTAAAATTGCCTGCCATGCAGAAGTTCCTGGGTTTGAATCCCACCATCGAAAAAAAATGCACTCATATTTCGTCTGCAACTATTTCAACGGGTCACTTTCTGGTGTTTCTCGTGTTGACCCTGCGTCTAAATAGGGAGTATTGTATCTCTTATCGCCCATCTGATGAGAGGCATACTACGGGATGGGCATGCTACGACAATCTGGAGGTTGGTGGTTCGAGTCCAAGTTATAAAATTTAGCGTAGTGTTAGGCGGGGAACGACATTTCTAACAAGCATCTATCTTCTGCTTCTTCTTAACCTTTTCCTACTTATTCTTAACCTAACCTTTTCCTACTTGTCAGTCTCTTCCAGGCAGCTCTATTGTGTACCTCATACCCTGTTAAGCATTTATACTTAACACAGTTAAAAATCTTTTTATTTTCTATATTTTTCATCATTAATATTATTACATTTTTTTTTTTCATACTTACCAGCACATGTTCGAACACGGAGCCTGCGTAGCCGAGGTGCGCGGGTTCGAGCCCCTCCACGCTGTTCATAGCGGTACCGCCACACGCTAGGGACAGGCGCTCCATGTTGCGCCTCTTAGCGCGGCGTAGCGCGATGATCCCCTCCCGGGCGAACAGGTCGAGGGACTGGGGGTCGATTCCCTGGAAGGGCAGAGAAAAACAATTTACATTTTAATATTTTTACACATAAAAAGCATCAGGTTTTTCTGGCGCAACCCTGTATTAGCGTCCACAAAGAGACTCTCGTACGTGTGTCAGGGCCGTATTTAGTCCCCCCCCCTTGAGCTTCATTTTTCTCCTTTACTGTATGTCAGACTCCGACCTAGGTGTTAACTGAAGGTAGTAGGGGTGACACGTTAGGTCAGTCACTCACTCACGGCAGGTATTGCATGACAGGCAAAAACGACTGAGCCCGGCCTGACACTGACAGGTACACCTGATCAGGTACTCCTGTCAGGGCTACCTGATACCTTATGAGCACACACACACACACACACACACACACACACACACACACACACACACACACCACCTGTCAGGTCTACCTGATAGTGAGTCACTGGCCTAACGTGATATTGTACATCTGTGGGCAGGAAACCTTCATAAAATTGCAGAGCCGTGGGTAGGGAACCTTCATAATTTGTTTTTTCTTTGAAGAAATTATAAGGGTGCATGCTAATGGGTGTTAGTCTGTTGTCTTGTCTCGTCATAATTTTGTAATTGTTTCGGAAATCATTTGTGAAACAAATTCGGTCTAAAGCTGTGTCCACACATGGTTGATCAACTGTTCGATAACGATCGCTGGTAGACTAAAAAAAAAAAAAAAATTGTATTACACAGTCAGGGGCGAATTTATGCATCTTAAGATTTACCTCGGCAATGTAGATGTCAGCTTGTTTGAGCAGCTCCCCAATGACCAGTACGGTGGAGGTGGTGCCATCTCCAGTCATGTCATCCATGGCGGTGGAGGCGCGCGCTATCAGAGAGGCAGTGGGGTGCTGGATTTGCTGGAAAATGGGAAAAAAATATCGAGGTTATAATTTAAAGATTTAAACTAGTGATTCCAGAGAACTCTATCTAGAACTCACTCAGGAATGGCCCATCTCAAGCCCAAATGTTCAACTTCTTTTTCGAGTGAATGCCCTTCGCACTCAACGTTTGCTATTCCTTTAGCAAGGGAAATTTCAGGCTGGTGTCCTCCCTGTGAACTGTGGGGGTGGGGGGGTGCAATCTTGAAAGTTCAGGGTTCCGCAAAGATGTTCACCTTTTGAAAAGGGTTCCGCGGGCCAAACTTGAAAATTTTGAGGTTAGAATGTTATCTAAATGGTGCTGCCAAATTGATGGATTGCTAGGAGATACCTAGAGAAAAATACAATTTCAAACAAAGGAAGGAAATATGTGTACAAATTTAGCCCATGGAACACCATTTGGCGAATTTTCGTTTTTTGGACGAAATTTCCGAAAACAAAAGAGTGTTCTCACTACACGTGTCACATCCCCCCCCCCCGACACAAAATGTCCTTGGAGGTAATGTAATTTAAGTGAGTGTTCCCACTACACACGACACGATTTTTTTCCCCGAACGACATCGACAAGAGGGAACGACCCTAACTGGAGAAACAATCGTCGTCTTTCGTTGAAGTTCCACCCCCCAGGAGAATTTTTTTAAAAAGCATGAACCTGAAGTTTGTCATTATACAGTCTACACATTCACATATCATGGGAGGATGAAGGTTAACTACTCACCTCTTCTCGTATTCCATGCTGATGTTGCATGTCAGGATGTGCGCGTTCTTCACGGACTTGGGCATGTCCGGGTGTCGCGCACCATGGTTCAGAACCACTCCCTTCACCAGAATGATACAAACATCACTCCGTTCACCAAACCATTATCCACTCACCTCTTCTCGTATTCCATGCTGATGTTGCATGTCAGGATGTGCGCGTTCTTCACGGACTTGGGCATGTCCGGGTGTCGCGCACCATGGTTCAGAACCACTCCCTTCACCAGAATGATACAAACATCACTCCGTTCACCAAACCATTATCCACTCACCTCTTCTCGTATTCCATGCTGATGTTGCATGTCAGGATGTGCGCGTTCTTCACGGACTTGGGCATGTCCGGGTGTCGCGCACCATGGTTCAGAACCACTCCCTTCACCAGAATGATACAAACATCACTCCGTTCACCAAACCATTATCCACTCACCTCTTCTCGTATTCCATGCTGATGTTGCATGTCAGGATGTGCGCGTTCTTCACGGACTTGGGCATGTCCGGGTGTCGCGCACCATGGTCCAGAACCACTCCCTTCACCAGAATGATTCAAACATCACTCCGTTCACAAACTATTATCCACTCACCTCTTCTCGTATTCCATGCTGATGTTGCATGTCAGGATGTGCGCGTTCTTCACGGACTTGGGCATGTCCGGGTGTCGCGCACCATGGTCCAGAACCACTCCTTTCACCAGACAACTATCGCCGGGGGTCTTGTGTTTCATCTCCATCAATTCGACCATATGCAGGTCCAAATCCTTGCCGGACTTGTGAATGGCCAGGATGGCATCGACACAGACCTATGGGGGGAAATTACAGATGTTCGAACTTTATGCCTGGCCAAACCGCTCAGCCAATTGCCATGAAACTTTCAAGGGGGGGGGGGGGTAAAATCACAGTTCTACTAAACACTCTCAATGAAATGATGAAAAAGAGGTGAGGTTAACGTGGGAGTTTCTAAAACTAAAACTAGACTACTAGACGACCAAAAAAGGAAAAACAATAAGTACAAAAGTTCATATTATTAAAGATATGTCTGAAATGCCTGAACCCTTCAACTCGCGAAAATAACCAAGGCAATCGAAAGTCCTTCTAGACTGCCCAAGTTGGGGTCACCTAACTAAAATGAAAGATAAATATAGTAGAACCCTCCCTAATGTAGGACCCTTAACTAAAAAGAGAATTTCTCCAATGTAGGACTCTTCCTTCAAATAAGGGAAGGGGGCCCTTATCTTTGCCACCCCCACTTAACCGCCTTCTTTCACAGTACAACACCAAGAACTACATGAAGAACAAGGCTCGCTTCACCGAGCTCGGGATCTTCAAGTCCATCGAGCTCCCGGAATCGGCGGAAACGGCCGAACGGAAAATGAAAGAGGCGTTCGTGTTGCATCGGCTCAACGAGAAGCTCAAGGTGAAGAAGGGGGAAAGGCGGCTTGGGATAGACGAGGTGCTGATGCAGCGGGTGCTAGAACAGAGGGCCGCCTGGAAGAACGGCACATGGACGCGAAGTACGAGGCGCACAATGGAGACGGTCACTGAGCCGCCCACAGGTGGGTCGGAATTTACCAGGCGGGAGGAGCTTGTAAAAGTTGAAAGACACTATCACGCCACGCACGTGAGCGCATGGGGAGTCACAAATAGGTAGTTCAAGTTTTTCCATAATGTTGTAGGTAATTTCGTTCATGATAGCCACACCGCTCTCATTCTCACGTCACGTGAGTTTTTAACCTTAACTTCCGTTATGCCCGATCTTACCACTGGGAGCTACTAACACAGTGTCAAGAGTTCTCTTTGAATTTCACCCATTTTATTTATTTGCACAGATAGGTAGGTACTCCTTGAACTCTGGATTAACTGAAAACTCTCTGTGGTAAAATCAGGACTTCTATCTGTTTTCTAGAGCCAACCTTCTTAATGAACATCAACCAGGACTTACCGGAAATAGGAGAAACTCAACTCTACAGCGACCTAGTGGACACAGGATCACTGGAAGAACCGCTACCTCAAGAACCACCTGAGGGAAAAAAACCTGTGCCGCAAGAAAAACCTGAGGGAACCCTCGACGGTGGCGCTCCAAACAACGCAGTGGCAATCGACGGAACTCCCAACACACAAGTGGCACATGAAATAGGAACTGCCGACGGTGGCGCTCCAAACAATGCAGTGGCAATCGACGAAACTCCCAACACACAAGTGGCGCACGGCCGGGAAGTTCCCACAGGGGAAGCCCGCACGACAGACGCGGAGCAACGCATCTATCTCGGTCACTTCGACGTCCACCACTTTCTCCGCCACAAGCCGGACTGGCCCGTCCAGCATCTCATCGCCCGCACGGACCCCGACATAGACAACCTAACCCGCGCGGAGCTGACCACGACCCGGCCCACCTTCCCGACTTTCTCCCGCGGGACTTACACTCTCCCGCCCGCAGGAGAAATTCCCACCGGCTTCCAGGGACCGTATCATTTTGACCCGATGAGGTCGGCTATCACCGCGCTGTTCTTGCGACTCTACCAGAGACATACGCCGAAGCCGGAGGCGTGGCACAGCAAGTTCTACTCCCCGGTCGAGTATCATGTCCCTGTGATATCAACACCCAAGGTAAATCTTTGTTTGAACCCATAAAATACACGACTCAGATTAGACTGATGGGGTAAAGAGTCTTAAACAGATAAGGTTGGTTTTCGAAATGTCTCGCTTTCTGCTATCCTGTTTTCTTTTTTTTTTTTTTTTTTTTTTTTTTTTTTTTTTTTTCAAGAGGAGGTTAACAATTAGAGTCCTATTCCCAAACTGCCAATAACCTTTCATTCTAACTTGAAACCTTAGAACCAGCCTAGGTACATAATGCCGTCCCAAACACTATCAATAAACCTAACCTAAAGTTAACCCAAACAGACCAAAACATGAACCTCCTATTTCTCGCTCTAACGGTGACTGTTTACGTATGTGATGACGTCAGAGGCACCCGTGACGTCACAGCATCCGAGGAAAATTCGGTGGAGGAGAAAGTGGAACACTCTGTGGAGGGCAATGTACACGAGAACAAGAAGAAATACTACCTCGTATCGGACGAATCCACGAGTACTGGGTAAGTTGGGTGGCAGAGAATGCCCCTAGGTGTTAAAAAAAAAAAAAAAAAAAAAAAACATCCTCCCCCTGTCGTCAGGTATCAAACGTAACGCCTCCATATGGTGGCGCTACAAGCCGCTCTTCCACTTCGCCCCAGTCACCTACTTCGACACCATCACCAACTATTCGGCCAACGCGTCCATCGATGGCCTGGTCAACGATTTCTATCAAGCGGAGCCAACGGATATACGCGACTTTACCCGACTGGAACGCAAGGTAATATTATTTTCTGCCAGCTTAGTTAGCTTGGTTGGTAGCGCGTCTGCCTTGTAAGCGCTAGGTCGCGGATTCGATTCTCGCCCAGGGCGGATAGGTATAATTGGAAAAATCAAACCTTTATCGCGACAAAAACCTGCGCGGGGTCAATTTCTCATAATGAAGGGATAAGGTGCGTTGGAACGGCTGGCTTTCTCCTATCCTGTCTTCCTTCTCTGTTCGATTTCGGGACGATAAGGCCCTAGCACTTACAGTTCCTTCTATCAAAGCTCTCTTTTTTGTAGAACCAACCTCAGTAGTGGTTTCGTAGAGTCGAATAACCATTCTTTAGGGCTGTTTGTCCCTACACTCAAGCCTCAAAATGAGATTTTTGGGAACTGGTGCATTCAACGTGCTATCTCCGCCGGCGCTGTTCAAATTAAGAATGCCCTTTCACTTCCCTCAGGTGATCTACTACTACGAGCGGCTCAAGAACGTCACCTTCGCTCCGTGTAAGAAGTACGTTCCCATCCTTGGTGATTTTGATATCTCCCGCTCCAGATACCAACCTGAAACACAGAAATAAGTATGCTATCAGAAACTTAGAAACGGCTTAATAGGTTTTACTTTCTATTACTACAGTACATTTTTATTTATTTTTTATGCGCTTATTTAGATAGCTTTTTTTAGTGTATCTAACATTGTAATTCTATGTTGGCACACTATAATAAATCTAAATAAAAAAAAAAATAGTTTTCATATTAAGCTAAGAGCTAAATTTATTAAATATTTACGGATTTTTTCCTTTCTCTTTTACAACTTCTAGATATCAAGATTAATCCATTCGAAAAACCCGGAATGGATTCACATAGGGGGGCGAGAAAAACCCTCTTCAACAGCAACGAGAACAATTTTTTTCTTTTTTTTTTTACTTTTGTATATTCTGACGTCACAACCTCTTTTTTTTTACGATAAATTGAAATAGAACTAGCAAGTATAGATATTAGTGAGGAAGGACATGATGTAATTGATTGGGAAGTAGGGGGGGTTCGAACCAAGACCTGCTAACCTGACTTCTCCCCCGTGTTCTATATTGTTATAGGTACGGAGGAGAAGGAGGTGGCAGCCCCGACAGAACCCCCCAGGGCCCCGACCAAGACCCCACCAGAACACCCGAGGGACCCGTAAATACCGACCAAGACCCGCTCCGTGTGGGCTCTTCGTTCATCAGGAGTACCCGTGGTTGACGGCCATACCGGAAGGCGCCGTCAATAATAGCCAAAGTGACGTCATGATAGCTCTTGTTCCGTTTTTAGAAGCCACAGGTGAGAATGTTGAACGAAAGAAGGGAGTTCCAAGTTTTAGGCCAGCCAAACACACTATCAAGTAGACCTGACAGGTACACCTGATGAGCACACACACACACTATCAGGTAGACCTGATCAGATGTACCTGTCGTCAGGTCTACCTCATAGTGAGTGATGGCTGGCCTTAGCTCATTTAAGTGGAACATTTCAGATTCAAGTTGTTTGTCCTTCTGTCACGCGATAACTCTCTGTGAAACCGCGGGTTAATTTTCCCGAAGGCCAATCATCAATAAATAAACAATGAAAAAAGTGAAAACAAAGAAAAGGGGTTTTGGATGAAAAGAAAAAGGGAAAAAGTGGTAAATGCTGAAGACAGGAAAACAAGCACATCGCACAGAAGGAGAGGACAAAACAAATGACATGTTTACAACATGATGAAATGTGAGGGAGAAAGAGGTTCCCTAACAACCAGCCAGGATTAAGTAAAGATTTAACTCGATGCCAGAATCGCGATATAATCTCGATTGTATCCGGATTTTAGACGGAAATAATCCTGTTTAGTTATTAGGGTATAGGAACAAGACCAAGCGAAACTCGACAACCAAACCAGAGCATCCTTCAGAGCCATCTAACCGAAATAAATGCGTCCATCATCCTTGAAGACCTTTCTAGCGACAATGATCCCAACAGAGACTCCCAGCCCAAAGGTGGTGATCCCAGCAACCAATGTCCAGAGCTTCCAATTGACATCCAGAGCCATCCAACCGAAATAAACACTTCCATCATCTTGGGAGACCTTTCTCCCGACAACAACCCCAACATGCCACTGTCGTGCTCGATGGATAGCGAATTTGACACCCTACCAGTCGATAACTTGAAACTCACAAGCGGCACAGAAGCCTCTAGCCCGCGTGAAGACCCTTTCAGCAGCAATGATCCCACACCACGCGGCACGGAAGCCTCCAGCCCGCCCGACTCACACCCCTCCAGCGCTTCCCCCGTGGCCCGAGCGGTCACCTCTCCTCGGTACACTCGGAGAGGGGAGGGAGCCTTCGGCCCCACGCGGGCAGGACGTGTCCGCCGCGGGAACATTCGATACCGGGAGCTGGAGAGTGATTGGGGGGATGCCTGGGCCAACACGCCCACCCTGACCACGTCTGAGGAGAACGATGCCAACGGGCCGTTCGCGCTGCGCCCGCGGACGATGAAAATGCCGCTGGTAAGATTTATTCTTCTTTATGTCAGCCGCGTAAGTTGCTGGCATTATGCGTATGTAACTGATGATGCTGAAGACTGGTAAATTTTGAGAATCAAAGGGGGGGGGTAGGGTTAAAATCGCAGTTCTACTAAACACTCTCATTGAAATGATGTAGGACCCTCCCTAATGTAGGACCCTTAACTAAAAAGAGAACTTCTCCAATGTAGGACTCTTCCTTCAAATAAGGGAAGGGGGGCCCTTATCTTTGCCACCCCCACTTAACCGCCTTCTTTCACAGTACAACACCAAGAACTACATGAAGAACAAGGCTCGCTTCACCGAGCTCGGGATCTTCAAGTCCATCGAGCTCCCGGAATCGGCGGAAACGGCCGAACGGAAAATGAAAGAGGCGTTCGTGTTGCATCGGCTCAACGAGAAGCTCAAGGTGAAGAAGGGGGAAAGGCGGCTTGGGATAGACGAGGTGCTGATGCAGCGGGTGCTAGAACAGAGGGCCGCCTGGAAGAACGGCACATGGACGCGAAGTACGAGGCGCACAATGGAGACGGTCACTGAGCCGCCCACAGGTGGGTCGGAATTTACCAGGCGGGAGGAGCTTGTAAAAGTTGAAAGACACTATCACGCCACGCACGTGAGCGCATGGGGAGTCACAAATAGGTAGTTCAAGTTTTTCCATAATGTTGTAGGTAATTTCGTTCATGATAGCCACACCGCTCTCATTCTCACGTCACGTGAGTTTTTAACCTTAACTTCCGTTATGCCCGATCTTACCACTGGGAGCTACTAACACAGTGTCAAGAGTTCTCTTTGAATTTCACCCATTCTATTTATTTACACAGGTAGGTAGGTAGGTACTCCTTGAACTCTGGATTAACTGAAAACTCTCTGTGTGGTAAGATCAGGACTTCTATCTGTTTTCCAGAGCCAACCTTCTTAATGAACATCAACCAGGACAATGTTACAATAAAACCACAGCACAGAGTTAAAATTTAATTCATGAAATTTAACAAAAACGCCCGTCTTTGAGGCTTATAAATCTCACAGTATTTAACAAGTCAAAATTAAGTTTTTTTTTTCTTTCTTTCATAATACGATGTAGGATATGTTTTGGTGGTACTTGCTTATTTTCACACTAAATGCTCCAGATGATTTCCAACAGAAAATAGGAGAAACTCAACTCTACAGCGACCTAGTGGACACAGGATCACTGGAAGAACCGCTACCTCAAGAACCACCTGAGGGAAAAAAACCTGTGCCGCAAGAAAAACCTGAGGGAACCCTCGACGGTGGCGCTCCAAACAACGCAGTGGCAATCGACGGAACTCCCAACACACAAGTGGCACATGAAATAGGAACTGCCGACGGTGGCGCTCCAAACAATGCAGTGGCAATCGACGAAACTCCCAACACACAAGTGGCGCACGGCCGGGAAGTTCCCACAGGGGAAGCCCGCACGACAGACGCGGAGCAACGCATCTATCTCGGTCACTTCGACGTCCACCACTTTCTCCGCCACAAGCCGGACTGGCCCGTCCAGCATCTCATCGCCCGCACGGACCCCGACATAGACAACCTAACCCGCGCGGAGCTGACCACGACCCGGCCCACCTTCCCGACTTTCTCCCGCGGGACTTACACTCTCCCGCCCGCAGGAGAAATTCCCACCGGCTTCCAGGGACCGTATCATTTTGACCCGATGAGGTCGGCTAGAGAAGCCTTTGAAACTATCACCTATATAGGCTTATCAGGGTTAGCTGCTCTTCTCTTCTCCCTGTTTATAGTCGCACAGCCAGACGCTAGCCTACTCCCTGTTTAACGTTCCCTAGTCAGACAGTTATTCACAAGACTGTTTTAGCTAAATGCCCTTTAGAGATGAGCTAGATGAACAATCTACCTCAGAAGGGAATGAGCCTAATGTTCAATCAATGTCCTCTCTGCCCAGGTGATCGCCAACAAGTCCGAATGCGACGTCATCTTCTACTCCGAAGACGAGATCCTCGTGCTTCGCGTCGAGCAGAACAACACCATCTTCCACGGCCTGTACAAGACGGGCCTTGACGAGTTCTACCGTTACCATCTCATACCAGAGCTGGTCGATTCGCGGGCGGCCCGCGGCCTTCCGCTGCGCGAGAACACGTTCCGGCTGCGCGCCAAGGAAGATGAGCTGAAGGCGAAGCAAAGCGCCGACGGGAACGATAATCGATACGTGGGCGCGGTGTGGCGCAAGTGACCGAACTGCGGTAATTAGAAAGGCCCGCCCGATGGTAACTAGGTGTGAGCGCGGATGTGACTGTACGAAGGTATACTAAACTTGGTACACATACTACGACATGTCTTCTGCCAGCCCTTGAGTGGCCCTCCGGTAACTAGGTGTGAGTGTGAGCAAGGATGTGACTGTAGGGAGGACGTCATGATAGCTCTTGTTCCGTTTTTAGAAGCCACAGGTGAGAATGTTGAACGAAAGACTGTAGGGAGGTATACTAAAACCGGTATACAAGCTCCATGTCTCCTAACTTGGTCTTTTAGCAGATCACTTGGTCTTTTGGTAGATCATCAAATTTAATATCGCGTATCCCGTCTCGAAAGCGTATGTACACTGAGAAGAAAAAAAATTAGTGATAGGGTGCCACAGGTTAGGAGCAGATCACTTGGTCTTTTGGTAGATCATCAAATTTAATATCGCGTATCCCGTCTCGAAAGCGTATGTACACTGAGAAGAAAAAAAAATTAGTGATAGGGTGCCACAGGTTAGAGTGGAAAAACTCTACTATTGGGTTACTTCCCTTGAGTTAGATTGCTGGGATACTATATTAAAGTGTCGAGCTTCCCGATATATGTAGAGTTCCGGAACCAAGTTCATTTTTGGCAACTGGAACTCTAAGTGTCCTCGATATGTGTTACTTTGGCGTGTGTTGGTCGTTTGGTTCGTGTGATGGGCAAGTGGGTTTGTGTGTATGTGTACGATTCATAATATTTCAGTGTTCATTTTAATTTTATTCCAGCCCCATAGATTAGTCATCGAAATCTAAAGTCTGTACTTTACTATTCATGTTTAAAATGTGTTTATTTCAGAAAAGACTAGAATCTATAGAATAGCCAACCCTATTTAAATAGGAAAAGGCTAGGAAGAAGAAGACATACACTAGAATCGCTCATATTTCTGATTTCAGAGGCGAATCACTGCTGAACAAACAAATTCCCAAGCCGGACTGGCCCGTCCAGCATCTCATCGCCCGCACGGACCCCGACACAGACAACCTAACCCGCGCGGAGCCGACCACGACCCGGCCCACCTTCCCGACTTTTTCCCGCGGGACTTACACTCTCCCGCCCGCCGGAGAAATTCCCACCGGCTTCCAGGGACCGTATCATTTCGACCCGATGAGGTCGGCCATCACCGCGCTGTTCTTGCGACTCTACCAGAGACATACGCCGAAGCCGGAGGCGTGGCACAGCAAGTTCTACTCCCCGGTCGAGTATCATGTCCCTGTGATATCAACACCCAAGGTAAATCTTTGTTTGAACCCATAAAATACACGACTCAGATTAGACTGATGGGGTATAAAGAGTCTTAAACAGATAAGGTTTGTTTTCGAAATGTCTCGCTTGCTGCTATCCTGTCTTCCTTCTCTCTTCGCTTTCGGGACGATAAGACCTTAGCAGTTACAGTTCCCTGTATCAAACGTTTTTAATAAAAACGTGTTGAAACTTTGCTCTTCTGTTTACACGGAGTAGTTTTATTAGAAAACCTTCATTCTTCAACTTAAGTAAGGAGTGGACGGCAAGCTATCTAATGGTGCTAAAGAGTGAGGGTATTTTCCTTAGCACTTAGCAGTTACAGTTCCCTCTATCAAGCTCAAGTTTAATTTTCACCGAATACGACGTGCACTCGTCTTTCGATTACCAAGGTTCTCAAGTTTTCATTGTCAATTCATTTTGTTCGGCCCCTCAACTCACCCCACCTTGCTCCCTCACACAGAAAACCCTTCTGGAGTTCGAAAACGAGGTCGAGTACAACCTCCTCCACTACCGTCCCTACTTCTCCCCCCAACGTATGATACACGATGTTTTCCCCTCGGACGTCCCGGTCGACATTTTGTACAAGAGAATTGTGCGATACATCGACAACGTCAGGGAGAAGTTTCAGAGCGACGAGAATGTTCACGCCTTTGAGCGTCTCACTTTGGGTAAGTTTAGGTGTATTTTCGCCTTACTTTGGGTAAGTTGAGTGTTCAGTTCCAGCAACTTTATTTTAGCCCCTAACAGGCTTGATTTGTATAGGCTTAGCAGGGCAGGCTTGATTTGTATAGGCTTAACAGCCTATACAAATCAAATTTAACTTAACAGCCTGTTAGTTTAACAGGTCTTCAAGTGACTTTCCCGAAAGGAATCTTTTCCTAGTTGGGCCAGCCATTCACTATCAGGTAGACCTACGGCTGAAAAGGTCCATCTGTCAGGTCTACCTGATACCTGATAATGAGTGGCTGGCCTAAGGTAGTAAGCTTCCATTCCCGCCCGGAGCTGAACTTTATCCATCCTAAACGGATGATGTTCATTCTTCTCGGACCGGCTGGCTTTCTCCTATCCTATCCTTTTTCTCCCTTTGTTTTCGGGACGATAGAACCTCCATTCTTAGACCAGTCACTCACTATCTGGTAGACCTGACAGGTACACCTGATCAGGTCCGCCTGTCAGGTCTCCGCCCGTCAGGTCTACCTGATACCTTGATGAGCACACACACTATCAGGTAGACCTAAAAGGCGGACCTGATCAGGTGTAGCTGTCAGGTCTACCAGAGTATCATGTCCCTGTGATATCAACACCCAAGGTAAATCTTTGTTTGAACCCATAAAATACACGACTCAGATTAGACTGATGGGGTAAAGAGTCTTAAACAGATAAGGTTGGTTTTCGAAATGTCTCGCTTTCTGCTATCCTGTCTTCCTTCTCTCTTCGCTTTCGGGACGATAAGACCTTAGCAGTTACAGTTCCCTCTATCAAACGTTTTTAACTCACCCCACCTTGCTTCCTCACACAGAAAACCCTTCTGGAGTTTGAAAACGAGGTCGAGTACAACCTCCTCCACTACCGTCCCTACTTCTCCCCCCAACGAATGATACACGATGTTTTCCCTTCGGACGTCCCCATCGACATTTTGTACAAGAGAATTGTGCGATACATCGACAACGTCAGGGAGAAGTTTCAGAGCGACGAGAATGTTCACGCCTTTGAGCGTCTCACTTTGGGTAAGTTTAGGTGTATTTTCGCCTTACTTTGGGTAAGTTGAGTGTTCAGTTCTAGCAACTTTTAGCCCCTAACAGGCTTGATTTGCATAGGATTGCATTAACAGGGCTATGCAAATCAAATGAAACGTAACAGGGTGTTAGTTTAACAGGTCTTCAAGTGACTTTCCCGAAAGGAATCTTTTCCTAGTTGGGCCAGCCATTCACTATCAGGAAGACCTGACAGGTACGGCTGAAAAGGTCCATCTGTCAGGTCTACCTGATACCTGATAATGAGTGGCTGGCCTAAGGCAGTAAGGTTCCATTCCCGCCTGGAGCTGAACTTTTCTCGGACCGGCTGGCTTTCTCCTATCCTATCCTTCTTCTCCCTTTGTTTTCGGGACGATAGAACCTCCATTCTTAGACCAGTCACTCACTATCTGGTAGACCTGACAGGTACACCTGATCAGGTCCGCCTGTCAGGTCTACCTGATACCTTGATGAGCACACACACTATCAGGTAGACCTAAAAGGGGGACCTGATCAGGTGTAGCTGTCAGGTCTACCTGATAGTGAGTGACTGGCCTAAGAATGGAGGTCTTATCGTCCCGAAATCGAAGAGAGGACAGGACAGGAGAAAGAAAGAAAAAAAAAAAAAAAAAAAAAAAAAACCTCCCCTTCTTAAAATTCCCCTTTCTCTTCTTGGATAATTTTTCCTCTTATCATATTTCTTGTGTGAGGAAAATAGAAAGTACAAGCATATTCACCCATTGCAACGTTTTATCCAACGGTTTCGCATCCATAGACACCGCTGACAGCAACGTGTCATCAAGAGGACCTTGGGGGACATATAGCACAAGGCGACACCGAGATAAGGGAAACCAGTGTGGGCAGAAGAACAACATGTCCGGGGACAGAGTTCATAAATCCTTCTTCGGGGACAGTGATGTCCTTTCAGGGGAGGCGATAGTGGCGCTCTTTTATTTATTTTAAAGATGAGTGTTTCGATGTTATTTCTTAGCAATGAAAAAATTGCTACATTAGTGTGGTCTGTGTTGCAGCATGCCTATCCCGTTGTATGTCCCTCATCAGACGAGCGAGAAGAGACACAATACTTCCCATTTAGGTGCTGGGTCAACACGAGAACACCAGGAAGTAACCTGTTGAAATATTTGCAATCGAAAAACGAGTACAAATGTTGTCGATGGGATTCAAACCCGGGACCTTCTGCATGGCGAGATTGAAACGTAAGATATGTAAGTTAACCAAAACGAATTTCTGCATATGCACAGAAACGAGTATTCGTCAAATAACGTTCAAGAGTTCTGTCAACGGGACGCTAATTTTGGTCGCAAAAACTCGCTAATAAATTAGCATGCTTCTGAGTTCCTATGTTCGACCCTGACGGAATAAAAGTCGACGGAAACCTCATTGTTACGATAATTTTGTAGGAAGACAAATTGGAGTCCGTTCATATATCACATTGCGACACCAAAGCAGCAATACATCAGGATGAAGCTCTCTATAAAATGTAAACAAATTCATGTACGATAAACTATGTGACCAAGAGCATACAATGCCAGACTATGTAAAATAGCATACAATGTACATACTTATACGAGGAGTATGTATGTACTACATAGTATGTTATGTAGCTATGTCAGAGTTAAAACATAAAAAAATAAAATGATGTATTCAATTGAACTTTAGTAAAAGGATGTCCAAGTAGGTACAATGTACATACATAGTTTCACCAAATCATCAGTACATAGATTGAAGATTGTTTTTACATAGCATAAATATTGTTAACTGAGATAGATAGAATGTTAGGACATATAGGATATACAAGAGATTTTGCTTGAGGATTAGGGCTCTTCGGATGTTGGAAAATCTTAAGTTAGGCCATTTCTACATATGACAAGTGAAAATGATTAGCTTTATGGAATGGTACATCAGCACATTAGAGAGTCTTTGCTAAAAGGCTTTTACCTTTTACCCGCAGAGAAAATCTTTCAAGGTTTTCTTTAGACTCAGAGAGCTTCGCCCAGGGTGTCTACCAAAATGGAAAAATAAAATTCCCTGACTTTTCTCGGTTTTCCAGTCCATTTTTTCCAAATTTCCAGTCTACTTTTTCAAGATTTTCCACCCTATTCCCACTGCCTCACAACAGATATTATTATTTTTTTTTTTCAAGTAATGTTCCCAAGCCTGTTCAACATTAATTCTCCAATCTTTTTTCATCCCACTAGGGTAAGGGCTTAAGTCCTCCATTTGCACATGAAATAACTGCGCCGCATTTTTTTTGTAATTTTTCGGTCTACACATTCACACATCCTGGGGGATGAAGGTTAACACAAAAAGAATGAGGAACAGCGCCGCAGGCAAAAATTGTGAGCTATACAATCTATAGAAACTAAAATTTTTAGGACCGGCCGCAGGCGAAAATTTTGGTTTCATCAATTATTTGCGGTAAAAAAAGAGCTGAAAAAAAATCTGCGTTTGCCTGAGATCGAACCTATAACTGCGAATACCGCGAACAAACCGCGGATACTGCGCACAAAACGCGAATACCGCGAACAAATCGCGGATACCGCGAACAATCCGCGGATACCGCGAACAATCCGCGGATACCGCGAACAATTTAAGTGAGTGTTCCCACTACACAGGACACGATTTTTTTCCCGAACGACACAAAATGTCCTTGTAGGCAATGTAATTTAAGTGAGTGTTTCCACTACACACGACACGATTTTTTTCCCGAACGACACAAAATGTCCTTGTAGGCAATGTAATTTAAGTGAGTGAAGATTTTTAACGACGGGGGTTTTATTTCTTCAACATATTATTTCATTACAAATTTTTATCGGTAAACGGTTTCTTCAAATTAAATAATGAATTGATCCCAACTATCACAAGGGTAAGGAAAACCTAGACCCTTGACAAATAGAGTGTGCCTTAAGGCATATGAATATGATGTGTTCCAATTAGCTATAACTTGACCAGATCTTTTCTCAGAATACTTAATTAAACTTGGGTTTAGTTCTTTCACGAGAAATCAATCGGTGTACATGTAAGGGTTCTAGGAATGATGGTTCACGAAATATGCGCTTGTAACAAGCCAGTATCAAAAAATTTCGAAAGTTATATCCACTTTTTTTACACCAATAATTTACGTAGGAGTCTTTCCTATGTAACTTTTCACGAGAAATCAATCGGTGTACATGTAAGGGTTCTAGGAATGATGGTTCACGAAATATGCGCTTTTAACAAGCCAATATCAAAAAAATTCGAAAGTTATATCCACTTTTTTAACATCAATAGATTACGACATACAGCCTGATTTCCTCGAATTTGCCATCAAAAATTTTGTCAAAAGAGAACGAATGTGCCATCAAATTCATCAAAAGCTACTTCCGTTTTTGATCAAATAAAAATTTGGTTAAAATGTTCAACTTGAGTCAGATCCTAAAACATGTCACTCACTCTTCAAGGTAGGTAGAGGGAGTTAGAATCTGACTCATTGATTGAGTAGTTCACTGAAAAGAGTAGTTTATTATTATTATTAACCATTTTTACACATCTTAGCCCACGAAAATTGGCATCATTGCCTCGTTGGATAGAGAGAGAGAGTCTTTGTCGTAGATTTTCCAAAGATGTTGTCGCCTGACAATGCGGTCAATGTCTGCATTTGTGAAAAACATGCCACTCACTCTTCAAGGTAGGTAGAGGGAGTTAGAATCTGACTCATTGATTGAGTAGTTCACTGAAAAGAGTAGTTTATTGTTATTATTAACCAGTCACTTTTTACACATCTTAGCCCACGAAAATTGGCATCATTGCCTCGTTGGATAGAGAGAGAGAGTCTTTGTCGTAGATTTTCCAAAGGTGTTGTCGCCTGACAATGCGGTCAATGTCTGCATTTGTGGAATTATGTTTCCATTGGTTTCTCGGCAGGCAAGAAAATGAAGGAGTACATCAAACGCAAGTTGCACTGCCCGATTTATTATCCGCACGACACAAACAGTCGCCGCATCAATGATACGATCCGCTTCTCTTCTTACCATCCGGATTATAAACGCATCCATCTCAATATGGTAAATACAACTCTGAGCAAAGTTCTCTATGTTTCATTGTTGAAGAAGGGCTGTTGTTGTTGCTGTAGCCCAATGGTGATGGCAGAATAAAGAAAAGATGTTTTATTTTATCTGCCATACACCGGGGTGATGGTCTCTACTACTCTAGCCATGTTTAACTGGCTCGTCCTGAACTGCAGTCAACCATCGTAAGGGCTTGTGCTTCTTCTTTTCAAGCAGAGATGCTTGTTCTTTTCAAGCAGAGATGCTTGTTCTTTTCAAGCAGAGAGAACCCTTTGAAACTATCACCTATATAGGCTTATCAGGGTTAGCTGCTCTTCTCTTCTCCCTGTTTATAGTCGCACAGCCAGACGTTTAACGTTCCCTAGTCAGACAGTTATTCACAAGACTGTTTTAGCTAACTGCCCTTTAGAGATGAGCTAGATGAACAATCTACCTCAGAAGTTTGGGTAGGGAATGAGCCTAATGTTCAATCAATGTCCTCTCTGCCCAGGTGATCGCCAACAAGTCCGAATGCGACGTCATCTTCTACTCCGAAGACGAGATCCTCGTGCTTCGCGTCGAGCAGAACAACACCATCTTCCACGGCCTGTATAAGACGGGCCTTGACGAGTTCTACCGTTACCATCTCATACCGGAGCTGGTCGATTCGCGGGCGGCCCGCGGCCTTCCGCTGCGCGAGAACACGTTCCGGCTGCGCGCCAAGGAAGATGAGCTGAAGGCGAAGCAAAGCGCCGACGGGAACGATAATCGATACGTGGGCGCGGTGTGGCGCAAGTGACCGAACTGCGGTAATTGGAAAGGCCCCCCCGATGGTAACTAGGTGTGAGCGCGGATGTGACTGTAAACTTGGTATACATACTACGACATGTCTTCTGCCAGCCCTTGAGTGGCCCTCCGGTAACTAGGTGTGAGCAAGGATGTGACTGTAGGGAAGTATACTAAAACCGGTATACAAGCTCCATGTCTCCTAACTTGGTCTTTTAGCAGATCACTTGGTCTTTTGGTAGATCATCAAATTTAATATCGCGTATCCCGTCTCGAAAGCGTATGTACACTGAGAAGAAAAAAAATTAGTGATAGGGTGCCACAGGTTAGGGTGGAAAAACTCTACTATTGGGTTACTTCCCTTGAGTTAGATTGCTGGGATACTATATTAAAGTGTCGAGCTTACCGATATATGTAGAGTTCCAGAACCAAGTTCATTTTTGGCATCTTTAAGCGTCCTCGATATGTGTTACTTTGGCGTGTGTTGGTCGTTTGGTTCGTGTGATGGGCAAGTGGGTTTATGTGTGTATGTGTACGATTCATAATATTTCAATGTTCATTTTAATTTTATTCCAGCCCCATAGATTAGTCATCGAAATCTAAAGTCTGTACTTTACTATTCATGTTTAAAATGTGTTTATTTCAGAAATACATAGACTAGAATCTATAGAATCGCCAATTCTATTTAAATAGGAAAAGGCTAGGAAAAAGAAGACATACACTAGAATCGCTCATATTTCTGATTTCAGAGGCGAATCATTGCTGAACAAACAAATTCAGAGACCGTTCTGTCTGAGTACTCGCGAAGAGTTCCAAGAACAGGTGGATCGACTTTACAACATGATCTGGCTACGTGGCTACGACAATCAACTCTGTCGACATTTGCACGACAAAACCATAGGTACCTGTATATCCGAAGATTCATTCCTTTTCTCTTTGTAGGAGTACTCATCTTAGACAGCTAGAGACCCCATGATAAGGCTGCAACAAGTTCGATAGGGGGTTTAAAGTCACTGTATGAGTATGACTGCCAAGGTTTTTAACGACGGGGGTTTTATTTCTTCAACATATTATTTCATTACAAATTTTTATCGGTAAACGGTTTCTTCAAATTAAATAAATAATGAATTGATCCCAACTATCACAAGGGTAAGGAAAACCTAGACCCTTGACAAATTGAGTATGCCCTAAGGCATATGAATATGATGTGTTCCAATTACCTATAACTTGACCAGAACTTTTCTCAGAATACTTAATTAAACTTAGGTTTAGTTCAACATCGCTACTGAACGTCAAAATTTCTTCAATAACATCAAGCTTCTAACCCGACCTCTTCCATCTCATTTCTCCCCGACAGGCGGCATCTTCAATCCAAACTGGCGAAACGTGCAACACTTCTATCTCGACTCTCGCGACTTCTACACCATCGCCTACTCCCCCCGTCACGCATCCTACCCGGCTCAGCTTGCCTACAATCGCATCTTCTACCGCCGTCCGGAGCGTACACAGCATGTCTGGTTCTACGCGCATTCGGTCATCTCCGCATGCCTCCGCCGCTACGCACGAGTCACCCGCACGCGTGTCCTACCATGCGGACTGTTCGTACGGCCCGAGTGTCCGCAACTGAGCGCGCGCCCGCACGGCATGTACAGGGTGAACCGGACGAAACTCAACCTCATCGAGATCTACAAGCTGCACACCAACAAGAGTATAAAAGACGTCCAGACGGACACCCTGTTTAAAATCTACCGCGGCAAGTGCGTCCTGAACGTGACCCACCCTGTCTACTACAATGTCCAAAGTATGCTGACCATCGCCAATAAAAGCATCTGCGACCTGGTCCTCATGACGGACCGCGACATGTACATCAAACGCATCCACTCCAATACGAAAATCTTCCGTCTCAACCTTCTCTACCCCGCGGCCAAATTTTTCGCCTACACCTATTTGCCTATCTTGGTCCGCTACTTTCTACACATTCGGATGCACCGATATAAAGAGTTCGACAATATCTACGATGTCATCACATCAAACGCATCCACTCCAATACGAAAATCTTCCGTCTCAACCTTCTCTACCCCGCGGCCAAATTTTTCGCCTACACCTATTTGCCGATCCTGGTCCGCTACTTTCTACACATTCGGATGCACCGATATAAAGAGTTCGACAATATCTACGATGTCATAATGACGGATTTCGTTTCGCTCAATCAGTCCGAACACTTTTTCACGTTCGCGCGGAAAATGGCCGAACTCGAGGCGCAACATTCGGAAACGAGTTTGGAGATTCTACTTTGAATCAACGAGCGCGGTAGCACTATACACCCCGCCAAGTCAGGAAAGTTTGACCGTCGACATTATCTAAATAGGTCTTCACTTGACTAAATAATCGTCAGACTTGATAAAAAAAAAAAGTTCAGAAAAGAGTTAACAAGATCAACTAAAAAATTTCAATATTGATATCGACTGCCCATTTTATTTTATCATTTTTCCTTACTTTTATTTTTGCTATTAATTCTGAAATACAATATTTCACCGATTTCCATTTTGTAAAATTGCAACTTTTCTTTTGTACTTCTGCGATTGACAAAACAATCCCTGGAATATTCTCATCATAATTTAATAGCAACAAAAACATTCTTGTAACCAAAGGGCTTCCTGAGGCCATATGTTGGGCCATAATTTACAGATTAATATTTTAGGAAAACTTTCCTTCTCAGTATAAAATTAGTGAAACGAAAGTACTAACAGGTAAGTAGGAACCAGGCTTAATTATTTACATTTTTTTTTCTTTTTCATTTCTTCAAGTCGGTTTTCACTTGTATTAAATTAAAAGCATTATAAGTTCACTAACCACTTGGTCTTCAGTCTCATGTTTGTAAAAAAATATTTGGAAGTTTTTCACGCATGCGTAACGGACATCAACTCTGCGTTATAGACTCGGGCCTTCGTATGTTCAAAAGTCGTGTTTCGTTGTTTGCATGCTCTCTCGGAAAATAAGATCATGAATTTTCGTTGTGTTAAGCGTGAATACTAGTCACAAATGTCGTTCCCCGTTTAATAAACTACGCTAAATTTTATGACTTGACTTGAACTCCAACCTGTCAGGCTCTGGGACGTTAAACAGGATGTAGACCAGCTTAGTCTGGCTGGGGGAGTTTAAACAAGGAGGATACCAGCCTGATATTTCCCTTACTAAAGAAATAGCAAAGGTTGAGTGGGAAGGACATCCACTCTTAAATTTTCTAGCCAAAATCAAATGTCAGCCCAAAGCAATCACCCTGAGCTGGGCTGGGCTGGGCTGATTGAGAGGCTGACGAAAAACGCCGACCCTATCTGAACACGGGAAAAGGCAAGGAGGAAGAAGGTGAATGCCATGGATGCAGACTGGAAGGTTCTCTCTGCTCCCTCTCTCCTCTCTGTGATATCTCCAAATATTTCAACATGATTCCACTTGGTCTTCAGTCTCATGTTTGTAAAAAAATATTTGGAAGTTTTTCACGCATGCGTAACGGACATCAACTCTGCGTTATAGACTTAGGCCTTCGTATGTTCAAAAGTCGTGTTTCGTTGTTTGCATGCTCTCTCGGAAAATAAGATTACAATACATTATTTCTAGCACATAAATACGTCTCATAAATGTATCCTTTGTTTCAGATCCGACGAGTCGAAAACGCCGATGAAACTAAGCAAGAAAGTCCTCAAAAGGAGACTGCTCAGAGAGTACATAAAGCAACGCAAATCTAAGTTCAACTCAACGAGAGACCCCAAAGCCACCAGGGCAGCGACCAAGAAGAAAAAGAGAAGGAGGAGGAAAAAGAACGAAACAGTTGGAGACTACTATGAAATGCTAAGCGCAAGTAACGAAGAATGGATGAAATTCGTAGACCCGGAAGAAATAGAGAAAGCCTTCAACCCAACAAACATAACCACGACGCCAACATACGTCAATATGACAGCAAATATGACCACCACGCCAGCGATATACGTCCTCAATGAACACCAGCTAAGGCGAAAACTGATACGGCGTATGAACAAAACCGCACGGACCACAACCAAACCACTACCACATCGACTGGTGAAGAAGCAAAAGGCCCAGAAGAGGACAACCGCGCGGACACAAGAGAACAGTGGGGACATCCGGCAAGATGAAAGTGAATATGAAAGTACAGAGCAAGATGAAAGTGGTGGAGACTTGAGCCAGGTTGAAGAATCTACGAAAGAAAACACAGAGCAAAACGATCAAATGGATTCAAGAAGAGTTCAGAAAAGTTCTCAAAAATATAAAGAAGAAGAATCTGAAAACAGAACAACAATAAATGTTCAAGAGAGAAATAAAATGGATTCAAAAGAAGTCCAGAGAAGCTCTCAAAAATATAAAGAGGAATCTGAAAATAAGTCTCATCCGCGTACTTTCTTCTCAATATTTTCTCACGTTTTTCCCGCTCCTCTCGGAACTCTGTTGAGTAGGAGTGTCTACAATCTCGTATCGACAAGTACTCCTCTGACCTCTGCTTTGCCCGTTCCACCTTGAGCGCTCTGTAAAACCTGTCACTCAGTTTAGCGTCTGGATTTTCATCCTCTGCTGATGGATAGAGTCGTTTCAGTTTGGACAGGTTCTCCCAGTATGCCCGGTATTCTCGTGGGAACCATTTCCTCCTGTGTGCTCTGTGTGACAAGTTGTACATGTCGTAACCAGGCGTTGTTTTCCATCTTCCCTTCTTCTTGGTCACCTCATCAATGTCTTCATCACCGAGTGATAAATCATCGATAGATAACGAGTCGTTCCTTCTTTTCCCTTTAACTCTCGATTTCCTTTTCTTTGCCTTAAGAGTGTCCTGCCGAGTGATAAATCATCGATAGATAACGAGTCGTTCCTTCTTTTCCCTTTAACTCTCGATTTCCTTTTCTTTGCTTTAAGAGTGTTCTCTACTTTTTTCTTGATTGAAGAAATGTCAGAATCTTTCCTCTTCCTTCCTGTTATTTTTCTTTTTGCTTTTGCTCTAGCCAATTTACGTTCTAGTTTTTCTTGTTTCAATCGTTTTATATCGTCCGCTGTGAATACGATAGATTTGTTGTAGGGCCTACCATCATCTATTGGCCTACCGTAGCCAATATTTCTCATGTATTTCTTGCATAGATCATCCTTATCATATTCCACTGGATCTTCAGTGATCGACTGCTTGATACCACTCAAAGGTTCGTTGTTTATAAGTTTCACGAGATCACTGTAGTTTTCTGTTTCGAATGTTTTGGATGATTCAACAGATGGGTCACGTCTCCACGGCTTACCTTCTCGCGTTTTATTCTTAACAATCTCCAGGAACTCCTCCCTCCCTATGAGACCTTTCTTGTAGAAATGCACCAGTAAGTCAGGTTCGTTCCTTTTCTTTTCTATTCGTTGTGGTAAAGATCTGAACACACTTTCATTAGGATCATAGGAAGCAGGTTTATACTCAGTATCTTTGTAGGAATAGAGATTTTCAATAGTTACTCGGTAATCTGAAGAGTCTTTCTTGTGTTCCTTGGGTAATTCGGGAAGATCCCTTTTAACTCTTTTGCCAATGACTTTGTCATTGGGTGATTTCATATCTGTGCTTGTTGCATCTCGTTTCACGATTTTTCGTCGGCGTTTTTTAATTTTACTTTTCGACTCACTCTGTGAGCTTTCTGCGCTTTCGACTGTTTCACGTATTTTTTTCCTCTTGATCTTTTTGACTTCTGAATGTTCTCGTTGTTTCCTAGGTACATGTTTGTCTGAAGACATGTTTTCTGACGAATCTTTTGCTTCTCTGCTTACACTTTGCTTGCTGTGTGACCGGTAATTTTTTTCTTTTCGGTTAACAAGGGATTTCTTTTTGATTTTGTATTTACTGTGAATTTCCTCAGATGTTTCTTGAGGCACGTATTTTCCTTTGAGTTTTTTGTCTACTTTTGAAATGGATCTTTCTTCCTCCAAACTACGGTCATATTTTTCCTTGCCTTTCTTTGCACTAATAGTTTCACTTGCATATTGTTTTCTACTTAATTTCGGACGGTATTCAATATCTTTTTCGCTTGATATGGGTTTCTCTTTTAACTTGATTTTTCTGTGTCTTTCTTGAGACTCATATAATGATTCCAAAGATGAATATTTCTTCCTCTTCTTTTTCTTCGATATATCACTTTTACTTTCAGAACTTGCTTGTGATTTGGTCTCATCGGATCGTCTTGGCTTGACTTTCTTTTTCAATTTACTTCTTAACTTACTTTGATCTGACTCGTGTTTACTATCATCTTCACTCTTATCCTTCCGTTTTCTTTGCTCCTTACTTCTCGATTCCCAATTCTTATAGATTTTGTTTCCTTTTCTTTGCTCTCTACTTTTATCAGCCCTGAGTTCGTAATTACGTGATTTCTTCTTGATGCTTGGTATTGTTCTAGCTACGAAAGGTATGTGAATAGTTTTCCTGTGCAGATTCTCCCATTCTTCTTCGATCTTTCTACTGTCGAACGCTGCTCCTTCGTTATCTTCATCGTTGGGAATTGTCACAGGCTGTGCTTGTGTTTGTTTTGCTGGAAGCGTCTGTTGTGTGGTGTCACTTCGAAGTCCTCTTATAACGGACAGTATATCTTCGTCAGAATTCAACAAGTAGTTCCCATCAGGATATATTTTGTAACGTCTGTGTAGTAACCTTTTCACGATGGCAGGCATCATATGCGTTCGATAGAAGTCTATGAGAGGTTTCCTCATGTTTTGTTTCCAAAAGTCTTTCTCTCTGGCAATCTTGAGGAGGAGTTGATCGTTTCCATTATAAACGAATAGGTCACAATAGTGTCGTTTGGTAACGTGAAGTTCCCCTTGGATTTCATACATAAGTTTGCCATAGGGTACCAGAGTAATGTTCTTGTCAACAATAAAGTTACTGCGGAGATTTTTATCTCGTAACAGTAGTGTCCGTAAATCGATGTTGGGATACGTAGACGTGTTTACAAACTTGACCATACCATCGTTGTCGATCAAACCATCAGGGAGTGCTCCCAAGAATGGATACTTGTCGTCTATAAAGTATCCACATTTTGAAATGATATTTCCCGTTATGCTTTTGTACTTTTCTATCGCCTGAGGATCTAATATTCGGGGCGTCACTTGGGCATACAGGATTTCACTCGCTAAATCACAAGGTTTCTTCATGCTTCTCTTGATAATGTTGGCAAAGTGATTTGCCGTGAGGATGTTCTTACTAACAAGCTGGCCCATGTACTGATTGTTCTTCGTTTTCATTTCAAAGTCCAATCGTTGTAGCTGATTTTCTCCTCGTTTGTTGATCATTCGAATGAACTTCTGGCACTCCGTGTCGAACATGGTTTGGTTCATGAATGCCGGACAGTGGTCTTTTGCTTTTCCCCACTCGTCATCTACTGTACGCCGAGTTGTAGTCGTGACTATCTTGGTTGAGCGACCTCTCAGCCTTGGCGGCCGCGTTGTCTCTGTGTGTTTTTTCATAAAGTCTCCCAATACTTTCTCAAAATGTTCTTCCTTATTATTCACTATTTCTTCAATCTCTTTGGTATCCGGAGGAGGAAGTCTCGTTGGGATCCGAGTGATACTAGCGCGTGTGGTTGGTTTCGATCCAGTTGTATGCCTCTCATCTTTTGCGTGAATGTCGTCGATTATTTTGTCCAACTCTTTCGAAAACGCTTTGTCTTCTTCATTTTCATGAGGCTCCGCACTGTCCAATTTCACTTCTTCGAATTTTTTATTGTTTGGATTTTTCAGTAGGTCTTCCCTTAGCTTATTCAGAATGGCATCCTTGTATTCCTTATCTTCTTCTTCTTCATCGCTTGATTTTTTCAAAGAGTGTGTTGATATTATTATTGGTTTGTGTGTGAGAGTTTCAAGTTTAAGTGAGGTCCTTTGCGCTGTTTGGACATGGGCTAAAGTTGTTAGGCTTACGGGTGTTTGTTTACTTTCTGTTGTGCTGTTTATTGGCTGTAGGTTTCTCATATATTGTGAAATTGGATTGTCTTTTTCTTTCGTGTCATCGGTAAGATAATGTTGAAGTATAGCTTTAAACTCGCTCCTCTGTTCCATGGTACTCGTATCATCTACCGCTTCGGTTCGGGTCTTGACTTTGTCCTGTTGGTTTTCTTGATTTTCTTCCTCCAGAAGTTGTTTGTTGTATTCTTGCATCTCTCGTTCCATGGTATCAGGTTCATTAGTAATCACCTCAACATCTGGTGTGTACAAATTTTTAAATATAGGTTTATCCGGTGGGAAGTAATAATCTGGTACTGGTGTGTTTGTTGGACTCTCAGTGGTGAGTGTTGTGCTTGTACTTGTTACAGAACTTGTAACTATAGTGGTTCTCTCTGTGATAGGTTTATCCGGTGGGAAGTAATAATCTGGTACTGGTGTGTTTGTTGGACTCTCAGTGGTGAGTGTTGTGCTTGTACTTGTTACAGGACTTGTAACTATAGTGGTTCTCTCTGTGTTAAATTTGATGATCTACCAAAAGACCAAGTGATCTGCTAAAAGACCAAGTTAGGAGACATGGAGCTTGTATACCGGTTTTAGTATACTTCCCTACAGTCACATCCTTGCTCACACCTAGTTACCGGAGGGCCACTCAAGGGCTGGCAGAAGACATGTCGTAGTATGTATACCAAGTTTACAGTCACATCCGCGCTCACACCTAGTTACCATCGGGGGGGCCTTTCCTGCATGTATCGTTCTTGTGTATCTTTCCCCATCGTTTTGTCGTCCATAATTCTTTTCATTTCATCATAGTAGTCTGCTTGGGATCCTAACATGTGTTTTAGATCAAGATCCTTTACCTTCTTTTTGATATTCTCAATCTCGTTCTTATCGGTCGTTATTTTTCTTTCGACTTTGAAGCGAGTGGTTTTTATTTTGTGTTTTCGTGTGGAAGACACCAAGATGTCCTGTTTCACCGGACCCCGCATCCCGTAATCAAAGTAAGCGTCATGCAAGAACTCTCTTCTTTCTTCTGAATTCAGAACTTCAGCACTGTGCGGAGGTTTGGTCGTAATTCCCAATATTTCATGAATGGACTTTTTCTTCGTTGTTAATTTTGGATGCAGCACTTTCTTCGATTGTTTTGTCTCGAATGTCACCCTTTCGGCACTGAATCCGTCCACATAGAGAGGGAATGTCGTTTTTACTTTGGTTCGTTTGGTTTTTTCTTGTGTAGTCGTTGGCACTGTTGTTCTCATGTCGGTTGAACGCATTTGTTTTTCAGTGACAGTGGAAGATGTTTTTTGTTCTACTGTTGTTGTTGTTGTTATTGTAGTTGATGCTCTCGTTGATTGTGCTTTCTTAGATATCTCAGTTATTATTTCACGCTGCAAGTCTTGTTTAACCGTGCCCGTTTCCTCCAAGTCTTTCATGAGATTGAAGAAATGACAGTGGAAGATGTTTTTTGTTCTACTGTTGTTGTTGTTGTTATTGTAGTTGATGCTCTCGTTGATTGTGCTTTCTTAGATATCTCGGTTATAATTTCACGCTGCAAGTCTTTTTTAACCGTGCCCGTTTCCTCCAAGTCTTTCATGAGATTGAAGAAGCTGCTGAGATGGAATTCGTCTTACTAAAAAAAGAGTTGAAGAAAAATGGCGAGGACTTTTCTTACTTATCGGTTTCAATAACAGATGAGCTTCAGGGGGTTACAGAGGTAACAAATGATGATGATGATCTTGACCTTTCCGCTGCTGAGATGGAATTCGTCTTACTAAAAAAAGAGTTGAAGAAAAATGGCGAGGACTTTTCTTACTTATCGGTTTCAATAACAGATGAACTTCAGGGGGTTACAGAGGTAACAAATGATGATGATGATGATGATCTTGACCTTTCCAAGAAATCAGGATTCTACGTAACAAAACCAACCAAGGTAACAGTGAATGATGATGAGGCATTGATGAACATTTTAAAAGAAAAGAGTGAAGAAGATAAGCTGTTAAACAATAATGAAAACAATCAAAACATTGAAGATAGCGAATCATCAAAAACCCCTGTTACAAGAAAATCAAATATCGAAAAAGCAAGTACACTGTTTAATCAGACATCACTCAGCAATACAAAAAAGAAAAGAGGACGTCCACCAAAGCAAACCAATTCAACTACGATCAAGAAGAAACGGACTCAATCAAAAAAAAATCAAATATCGAAAAAGCAAGTACACTGTTTAATCAGACATCACTCAGCAATACAAAAAAGAAAAGAGGACGTCCACCAAAGCAAAACAATTCAACTACGATCAAGAAGAAACGGACTCAATCAAAAAGGAATAGCACAATAGTGAACCGAAGAAGAAAAAGATCCATAGAGGAATCTAAAAAGAAAAGGAAACTGCCACTAAAAACCTCACGAAGGGAATCTTCCCAATCAAGTAGAGCAAGCGAGTCCAGTCAAGATATACAAAGAAAAGTAAGGAAAAACAAAGACAGGAGAATAGCACAATAGTGAACCGAAGAAGAAAAAGATCCATAGAGGAATCTAAAAAGAAAAGGAAACTGCCACTAAAAACCTCACGAAGCGAATCTTCCCAATCAAGTAGAGCAAGCGAGTCCAGTCAAGATATACAAAGAAAAGTAAGGAAAAACAAAGACAGATTGAATGTAAATAGGAAACCGAGTAAAACTAGTCATCCAAACACAGGAAGTGCATCAGACGAAACTGTAGATAGTTCTGACGTGAGCAGTGAAAGTAAAGACTCACATAGTGTTGGAGAAAAACGCAGACATAAACACATGAACAAAGATCTAGACAAAAATAGTAAGAAGTACAAGATTGTAGACAAAAAGGAAAGTCAAACTAAGAAAAAACACACCAAAGAAAGCTCGTCAGAAGAAACGGACGAAAGAGAAAGTTCATCCAGGGAAAGACTTACGAGGAAACAGCTTGATAAGACAATGGAAAAAAGAAAAGACAAACTGACTGAGGCGAAGTATAAGAGAAAATCAAATTCTACATAAACACATGAACAAAGATCTAGACAAAAATAGTAAGAAGTACAAGATTGTAGACAAAAAGGAAAGTCAAACTAAGAAAAAACACTCCAAAGAAAGCTCGTCAGAAGAAACAGACGAAAGAGAAAGTTCATCCAGGGAAAGACTTACGAGGAAACAGCTTGATAAGAAAAAGGAAAAAAGAAAAGACAAACTGACTGAGTCGAAGTATAAGAGAAAATCAAATTCCAATGAATACAAGTCCAAGTCGAGTTCAAGTGACAGAAAAAGTTCTAGTGAAAGTACTGTGAGTGAAACACAAAGTTCAAGTGAAAGTTCAGAAAAGAAAGCAACAAAAAAGCCATCCAGAAAGAAGCTGGCAGAGATTAAAAAGGAGTTTCGAGCTAAACAAAGGAAGTTGCGGAGAAAGGAGAGGAAATTGTTGAAAAAGAAGCTGAAAAAACAAAACGTGACAGGTTCAATGATGAGTAAAACAACTATAAAGAAAGGGAAAAAACTTAAAACTCCTAACATTCCTGTTACAAAACCATATACACCGCGTACCATTCAAATTCGGTTCACCAAAGATCCCCGAAAGTACAGAAAGTTGCCAACGAGAGATGTCGAAAGTATTTTCGATCACCAACAAGGTCGCTATGAAGAATTCCTGAGGGAATACAATCTTAGACACTCGTGTACACCTCTCAGTAAACGGGCAATTAAAAAGTTAGAGATAATCAAACAACAAGAATTCAACCAAAAGCAAGCAAATAAAACAATAAAAGAGGACTATAAACAAGGATTTGATTCCTACGACAGTCATGACTTTGACAATAACGTCGAGAGAAAGCACAAACCATGGGAGAGTCTTCAAAATGAGGAGAAACACGCAACAGCTAAGAAAAAAATAATGCCATGGGATCCAGAATACAAGAGTGACGATGAAGAATCCACGAGCCTTGTACAGGAAACTAGTCAAAGTAAACGAGAAAAGAAAAAGTCCAGTAAAGTCAAGTCACAGGAAAAAAACAAGAAATACGATCAAGGAAAACACAAAGAATCAAAAGAGAGGAGTAAAAGCTTCGACAAAGGCCTACAAACCCCGAAATTACAAAAATATGAGCGAGAAAAACAAAAGAAAAAGATTGCGGAGAAGTCGTTAAGTACAAAACACTACAAACAAGACAAAAGTTCAAGGAGATCTAGTAAAAGCTTCGACAAAGGCCTACAAACCCCGAAATTACAAAAATATGAGCGAGAAAAACAAAAGAAAAAGATTGCGGAGAAGTCGTCACGTACAAAACACTACAAACAAGACAAAAGTTCAAGGAGCTCTCAAAGTAGTGAAGAGTCAAGAAAGCGCAAACCTAAAACACACAAGTACCAAAGTAGTGAAGAAGAAAGTGATGAAACAAAGGAATATAAAACTAAATTACGGAAACAAAAAAGCAGTGAAGACAGCAGTAAGGATTCAAAAAAACGTAGAACTAAAATACACACAGACCAAAGTAGTGAAGAAAGTAAAGACAAAAGAAAACATAAAACCAGAATACACAAACAACACAGCAGTGAAGAAGAAAGTGAAGGAATAAAGGAATATAAAACTAAAATACGGAAACAAAAAAGCAGCGACGGTAGTAGTACAGATTCAAGACATCACAGAACCAAAAAACACAAACAAAGTGGCGAAGAAGGCAGCAGTAAGGAATCAAGGACCAAAGTAGTGAAGAAAGTAAAGACAAAAGAAAACATAAAACCAGAATACACAAACAACACAGCAGTGAAGAAGAAAGTGAAGGAACAAAGGAATATAAAACTAAAATACGGAAACAAAAAAGCAACAAAGAGAGCAGTGATGGTTCAAAAAAAGGTAAAAGTAAACTAAGAAAGCAACTAAGCAGTGAAGACAGCAGTAAAGATTCAAGAAGATATAAAACTAAAATATGGAAACAAAAAAGCAGCGACGATAGTAGTACAGATTCAAGACAACAAAGAACCAAAAAACACAAACAAAGTAGCGAAGAAGACAGCAGTAAGGAATCAAGAAAATATAAAACTAAAATACATAAACATAGCAGCGAAGAAGAAAGTGAAGAAACAAAAGAACGTCAAACTAAAATCCGGAAACAACACAGCAGTGAAGAAGACAGCAGTAAGGATTCCAGAAAACACAAAACCAAAATACACAAACAGCGAAGAAGAAAGTGAAGAAACAAAAGAACGTCAAACTAAAATCCGGAAACAACACAGCAGTGAAGAAGACAGCAGTAAGGATTCCCAAACCAGTGAACAGTCCAGAAAACACAACACTAAAACATACAAAGCACAAACTTTTCAAGAGTCAACGAAGCCAACTTTCCAAGAGTCAACGAAGCCTCAAACAAACGCACAAAAGACTTCACAAGAAACATCTACCGCAAAGATCAGCATGGAACCCAGCATAGATCCAATCGCTGCATATCTTCAAATCACCCATCCAAGGGAAACTCGTAGAGAATCTACCGAACATGACTATCACCCAGAAGAGCATGTCAAAAATCCCAGCATGGAACCCAGCATAGATCCAATCGCTGCATATCTTCAAATCACCCATCCAAGGGAAACTCGTAGAGAATCTACCGAACATGACAATCACCCAGAAGAGCATGTCAAAAATCATGAAAAGCATGCCAAACACCCCGAAGAAGAAGGATCCAGCGCAGACTACTTGGACAACTACAGCAATCTCGCAGACACGGAAGAAGGCACAGACGAAGGACCTGACCTGGCGGACGAAAGCTTTTCCAAAATACGACGCGAGATGTGGAAAATGGATCAAAAACGACAGCAGGAGCCAACACCGCGACCTGGCGATATGGCGCGTGACGCACGCTTTTTACACCGCGAGAAACGAACGCTGGAACCTTTCGTAGCTAGAACAATACCAAGCATCAAGAAGAAATCACGTAATTACGAACTCAGGGCTGATAAAAGTAGAGAGCAAAGAAAAGGAAACAAAATCTATAAGAATTGGGAATCGAGAAGTAAGGAGCAAAGAAAACGGAAGGATAAGAGTGAAGATGATAGTACCTTTCGTAGCTAGAACAATACCAAGCATCAAGAAGAAATCACGTAATTACGAACTCAGGGCTGATAAAAGTAGAGAGCAAAGAAAACGAAACAAAATCTATAAGAATTGGGAATCGAGAAGTAGGGAGCAAAGAAAACGGAAGGATAAGAGTGAAGATGATAGCAAACACGAGTCAGATCAAAGTAAGTTAAGAAGTAAATTGAAAAAGAAAGTCAAGCCAAGACGATCCGATGAGACCAAATCACAAGCAAGTTCTGAAAGTAAAAGTGATATATCGAAGAAAAAGAAGAGGAAGAAATATTCATCTTTGGAATCATTATATGAGTCTCAAGAAAGACACAGAAAAATCAAGTTAAAAGAGAAACCCATATCAAGCGAAAAAGATATTGAATACCGTCCGAAATTAAGTAGAAAACAATATGCAAGTGAAACTATTAGTGCAAAGAAAGGCAAGGAAAAATATGACCGTAGTTTGGAGGAAGAAAGATCCATTTCGAAAGTAGACAAAAAACTCAAAGGAAAATACGTGCCTCAAGAAACATCTGAGGAAATTCACGGTAGAAAACAATATGCAAGTGAAACTATTAGTGCAAAGAAAGGCAAGGAAAAATATGACCGTAGTTTGGAGGAAGAAAGATCCATTTCAAAAGTAGACAAAAAACTCAAAGGAAAATACGTGCCTCAAGAAACATCTGAGGAAATTCACAGTAAATACAAAATCAAAAAGAAATCCCTTGTTAACCGAAAAGAAAAAAATTACCGGTCACACAGCAAGCAAAGTGTAAGCAGAGAAGCAAAAGATTCGTCAGAAAACATGTCTTCAGACAAATATGTACCTAGGAAACAACGAGAACATTCAGAAGTCAAAAAGATCAAGAGGAAAAAACTACGTGAAACAGTCGAAAGCGCAGAAAGCTCACAGAGTGAGTCGAAAAGTAAAATTAAAAAACGCCGAAGAAAAATCGTGAAACGAGATGCAACAAGGACAGATATGAAATCACCCAATGACAAAGTCATTGGCAAAAGAGTTAAAAGGGATCTTCCCGCATTACCCAAGGAACACAAGAAAGACTCCAAAGAAAACACAGAGCAAAACGATCAAATGGATTCAAGAAGAGTTCAGAAAAGTTCTCAAAAATATAAAGAAGAAGAATCTGAAAACAAGAAAACAACAATAAACGTTCAAGAGAGAAACAAAATGGATTCAAAAGAAGTCCAGAGAAGCTCTCAAAAATATAAAGAGGAATCTGAAAATAAAATAACAATAAACGTCCAGGAAAGCAAAAGAACCGAGGTTGACCAGAGTGAATGGTCTGAAATAGATGATGGAGATTACAAGGATGACTTGTTTTCAAAAGAAGCTACGAAAACCAAGGCAGATGAATCAGAAATGAGAACGAACAAGCCAAAAAAGATAAGAAAGCCTAGAGCAATTGATAACGATCAGAGTGATAGTGGTGATAGTTCCAATGATACAGATCCTTGTCGCTAGAAAGGTCTTCAAGGATGATGGACGCATTTATTTCGGTTAGATGGCTCTGAAGGATGCTCTGGTTTGGTTGTCGGGTTTCGCTTGATTGGTTTTTTGAGAACTTTTCTGAACTCTTCTTGAATCCATTTGATCGTTTTGCTCTGTGTTTTCTTTCGTAGATTCTTCAACCTGGCTCAAGCCTCCACCACTTTCATCTTGCTCTGTACTTTCATATTCACTTTCATCTTGCCGGGACTGTAGAAATATAAACACTGCATGGAGAGTTTAGAAAATATAATATTAAATCTTTTAGTATAAACAAGGTTGTATCTATGATCCATATACATTGTACAATATGTCACAAAATGTTGCGCAAAATTTTTGTACATCTTTCAATCGATCCCGAGCCAGTGAGCGCTAGGTTGTGGGTTCGATTCTCGCCCGGGCGGATTTTATCCTGGACGGATAAGGTTCGTTCTCGGAACGGCTGGCTTTTTCCTATCCTGTCCGCCTCTCTTCGCTTTCGGGACGATAAGACCTTAGCAGTTACAGTTCCCTCTGTCAAACCTCTTAAAAAAACTGTTCTGGTAGTTTTTTTTTTCTCACCCAATTCGTGTGTAATATTGGAGATGGGATAGGTAATAACCTAATAACTATTGACAAAATTGATTTTGATATGTTCAACATACAAAGGAAAATAAAATTCATGTTTTAGCCTCATGGGGCCTTATTAAATTTTCAAATCAATATAACCATTATTTCGCTGTTCTACAGCCAAAACAACAAGAGTCCAATGTAGCAGATGTTTCAATGAATTATAGAACCCGGATTTGATCACGGGTTTAGCTATGTCCTTCTCAGTTATTACCGCCCATCTGGTGAGGGAGAGGCTATAGGCATGCTACGACACAGACCACTTGAGTATAATGTAGCAGTTGTTTCAACGGAATAAGTCAACCATTATTTCGCTGTTCTACAGCCAAAACAACAAGAGTCCAATGTAGCAGATGTTTCAATGAATTATAGAACCCGGATTTGATCACAGGTTTAGATATGTCCTCAGTAATTACCGCCCATCTGGTGAGGGAGAGGCTATAGGCATGCTACGACACAGACCACTTGAGTATAATGTAGCAGTTGCTTCAACGGAATAAGCACTGTACTCTGATTTGATCACAGGTTTAAATGTGCTCTTCTAGTACACATGGAGTAGTCAATCTTCTGAGTCATGATGGATGTCATTACGAATTCCGTGTTGAAAATAGCTGTAAAAAAAAAAAAAAAACATTAACAGGCAATAAAGTCTGAGGAAGAACTCTAAGGAAAAAGAGAGGGATTAGTAGGGGGAAGAGAGCGAGTGAGTCTTTATTTCATAGCTGTTTGAACCCAACAACAACAACAACAACAACAACAACAACAACAACAACAACAACAACAACAATATTAATAATAATAGTGCTTATTTATACTGCTCGCATAGGACTGAAAAGTACCTTTGGAACGCTGGACGCAACGGAGGCGAACGTTATCAACATGAATCCGCTGCTCCTCATTACGGAGGGGACGAAGAAGAAACGCAAGAAAACAACACGGTTTCGACGCGAGAAGACGCCGTGGCATAGCAAGGAAACGACAAGCACGACCATGAGTGAACGCTGGACGCAACGGAGGCGAACGTTATCAACATGAATCCGCTGCTCCTCATTACGGAGGGGACGAAGAAGAAACGCAAGAAAACGACACGGTTTCGACGCGAGAAGACGCCGTGGCATAGCAAGGAAACGACAAGCACGACCATGAGCGCGCTCAGGAAACGCTTCCAGAGGAAACTCAACCAGATTCTGCGGAATACTAACAGGTAATATCGGGGGTCTGCCAGATGCTTATTTTCCTTTCGGACCTCTTCAAAACTTGGTATTGGTACAAGTAGGGCTATAATAAATGTCGGCTATAATAAATGCCCTGTTGCTGTGAAAAATGCTTATATTGAGGATAAAATTCCATACCTCGGCTGGGATTGAACCTACGCCCTCCTGTTTACCAGGCGAGCGCCTTGACCACTACACCACTGAGGCAGGTAACAAGTCCTTGTTGTAGTATATAATATTATTGGTCTTAGGAAATTTTTGGTAAATTTTTCAGTTTTAAACCCCCCGAATTCTTCTAACACCCTGAGATAGCACCAACATTCAGGTTCCAAGTCCACCGTGTTAATTACAACTACTCTGTAATTATTGTAATAAGTGGGCAATGTTTTACTTGCCATCAGATATATCTATCATCTTATTAATAAGAGAGGTTTTCTGTTTGTTTGTTTGTTTGTTTGTCTGTAAGAGGTTGCCGTCTAAACGGTAAGTCGTAGAAACTTGAAATTTTGTACACAGGTTCATATTTTTATGGCGGTGGTTATAGGCTAGGTTAGAATTTCCTAAAGCCAGCCTTTCGCGAGTTATTCAAGAAATTCGAAATTTTTGGCCGGAAAACTGAGCGATGTAAAGCTTGCGGGTATCCCGCTAGTAGGTACATAGCAGTAGGACTACTACACCACTGGGGTTGATTCTAAAAAGGCGGCAATGTAGAAATTGCGACAAGGCTTCTCGTCACTGAAAATTCGAGAATTGGGACATGATAACAGGGAAAGAAATTGAAATGGATTTATTGATCAATCAATTGTTACATTATAAAATATATACAACCAATACCTAGCTATGGTACATTTGATCAAAAGTCATAAACTATCTATACTATTTATATAAATATGAAAAAAGAGGAGAGAAAGAGAAAAAGAATCAGTGATAATGATAATAATGAAGAGAGTTCTGAGGAACTAATAGTTATGGCACAGGTCGCTTAAATGGAACACAGGTACCTTGATTTTTTCACTTCACAATTCAAATAACATATTGTACATTTTAAAAGTTGTCAATTGCACATTCCAGCTTAAAAGGGTAGCGCGTCTACCTTGTAAGCGCTATCGCGGGTTCGGGCGGCAATGTAGAAATTGCGACAAGGCTTCTCGTCACTGAAAATTCGAGAATTGGGACATGATAACAGGGAAAGAAATTGAAATTGATTTATTGATCAATCAAGTGTTACATTATAATATAAGATATACAACCAATACCTAGCTATGGTACATTTGATCAAAAGTCATAAACTATCTATACTATTTATATAAATATGAAAAAAGAGGAGAGAAAGAGAAAAAGAATCAGTGGTAATGATAATAATGAAGAGAGCTCTGAGGAACTAATAGTTATGGCACAGGTACCTTAAATGGAACACAGGTACCTTGATTTTTTCACTTCACAATTCAAATAACATATTGTACATTTTAAAAGCTGTCATTGCACATTCCAACTTAAAAGGGTAGCGCGTCTACCTTGTAAGCGCTAGATCGCGGGTTCAATTCCCGCCCGAGGCGGAATTTATCCTGAACGGATAAGGTTTTTCTTAAAAGCGAGGTTAAAGGTACAGTTTCTGTAGTGTTGCTAGAACAAGTTTTCATGGGTGAAAATTGTGAAAAACCATTGCATAGACAACTTGGAAGCAACTTACACGAGATGGCAGAATTAACTCATTAAGACGAAACAACAATTTCGTAGCGACTTTTTTTTAGTAATCAACATGGTACGCTTAGAATTTTACGTTACACATCCCTTCTCAATTATATAGTCAATCGGACCCAGAAAAGTGGCGAATTTTCTGAATTCTACAGTTCACCGACTTTTTTTGTTCAAATTCTACAGAACCACTAGAAGGACAATAGCTCAGTTTACCTGTAAGGTGTAGGGAAGTGTATGGCAAGGTGAGGCGGTAGAACATGCTGCCTCGTGATGACATCATTCAGCCAATGTGCTGTGATACAACGCTTCCCATCTCGCAAACCCTGTAACGTGAGGAAGCAAAAAGGATGGAAATAAAGGAATTTTTAATTATGTTAAGCATACTTTAAAAATGCTCGCCACAAATATCGTTTCCTAATTATATTACGCCTAGATAAATTTTATGACTTGACTTGGACTCGAACCACCAACCTCCAGATCCAAAGTCAAACGCGTTAACAACTGCACCACTGAGGTTGGTCGGTCAGTGTTAGAGGTTAGGGTCGAGGGTCCGATCTCCTACTAAGGTGTCACTATACTTACCTATACAGGCGTGTCCTGTGGGTGAGAGTACAAAGCCGGGTTTACACTGACACTTGAATGATCCGTCCATGTTGATACACATTCCGTTAGCACACATTCCATTCTGACTACACTCGTCATGATCTGATGAGAAAAGAATAGAATAGAATATACCCTGTTTATACTGCCAGAATGAGACTGAAAAAAAGGGTTTTTCGGCAGTCAATTACTCCCGGAATAGAGGGAAAACAACAGAAATAGCTTCTTCTTCTTCTTCTCCCTCACCTTTTCCCGTGTTCAGGCGGGGTCTACGTTTTTCGTCAGCCTCTCAATCAGCCCTAGGCTGATCGCTTTGGGCTGACATTTGGTTTTGGTTAAGGTCCTCAACATCTCAACAATGGCTTGGAAGGTGCAATACATTTTTCCAAATCTCATCTACTACTTAACTACTACAACAGGTAGGCAATTATGATCATATTGAAATTATTTTTGGACATAGTTAGAAGTATTTGGAAGTCAATTGGTACTAAACAAGTAGAAATTTAGGAAACAGCCCAAAGCATTCGGAATCATTTGCAGTCAGGCTGGAAATGACTCACTCTGAAGTACCCGAGAGTACCTAACAAGCTGTACCTTCCATGCTCAATTTTTAACCCACCACTAGACCTGGATGGCCAAAACCGCCCGTAGATTAGTCATTTTCTATACGAACAAGCTTAAAACAGATACAGAAACGACAAAATTGGAGGAAATATCAGTAAAACAGCCAATTTTTCGGAATCATTTGCAGTCAGGCTGGAAATGACTCACTCTGAAGTACCCGAGAGTACCTAACAAGCTGTACCTTCCAAGCTCAATTTATAACCCACCACTAGACCTGGATGGCCAAAACCGCCCGTAGATTAGTCATTTTCCATACGAACAAGCTTAAAACAGATACAGAAACGACAAAATTGGAGGAAACATCAGTAAAACAGCCAATTTCACAAGCACATGGTTACTCACATTTTCATTGTTCCCCTAGGTCCGAGGTTGGTCTTCATTACATCTTGAATTCCTTTGGCAGCAGATATGTTGAGAGCAAGGGCTTGTGCTGCCCTAGCAAACTCAGCCTTCGGGTTCAAATAACTAATAGCGGCCATGACTCAAATAAACGGGAAACTTTATCAGATAAGAAAAATTGGAAAGAACTTCTTCGGAAAAATCGGCAAACCTAGCGATACCAAAATTACCAAACTTCCCTTTTGTTTACTTTAAGCACGATTTTAAAATTTCGCTCTGCGCATGCGTGTCAAATATTCACGAATCCTACACTTTTTCACGGAGGCTGAGAAGAGTGGATAGAAGGGTAAAGGAAAAGTGAAGCCCATTATCTGTTGCCGGCCAGTGTCAGTGTTACTTAAAATTTTGTGAGACTCCGTTTTAAAAACAGGTTTAACGCTAGGTCGTAGGTTCGATGTCCGCCCGTGGAGGACTTTATTCTAAATAGCTAACTTAACACATGGGGTTCGTTCTCAGAAAGACTGGTTCTATCCATCTCCACAATTTTGGAACAAAGATATACGTTGTTGGTTTCCTCTATCAAGTTGATAGCGCGTATGCCTCGTAAATGTTAGGCAGCGGGTTCGATTCCCCCCCGGGGCGAATTTTATCCTGTTGGGATGTTCGTTCGTTCTCAGAACGGCTGGCTTGCTCCTATCCTGTCTTCCTTCTCTCTTCGCTTTCGGGACGATAAGACCCTAGCAGTTACAGTTCCCTCTGTAAAACCTCTTAAAAAAAAACCTTTAAGAAACGGTACTCTATCTAAAAGAAAATAGAGATGGGAGGAACCACCCCAGTACAGATCTTTACAACAAGCGAATGGCCGAGGGAAAGAGGTGGCGACTGATGGCCCGTATGAGATCAAGCCTGGCTTACTGGGGACAGGGGACGTCTAGCACTAAACAAGCACGGTGGACAGTGCCTGAGAAGAACAGAAGGTTCCAGGGCCGCATAGATTGGGTTGAAACATAGAACACGGAGCTTAATAAACATTTTCTCTGGCTTAGAAAATAATGTAGGTACCTAATATTAAAAGATTTTTGAGTACTATTAAAGATGTTGGGTGCTGTTAGGGCACTTGTAATGGTGAGAGTGTCATCTACCCTGGTGGTGTACAAGAGATACTGAGAGGCTAGCTATGAGTTTAAGCAAATATTTTCAGATTATTACTCATTAATATCTGGGTGCTGTGTTTTAACACAGACCACATTGACAACTTTAACAGTGAGCATATTGCTCACAAATATTTTTTTAGAAAGTTAAAATGTGTTTTTACTATCCAATTTGGACTTTTCAGCAGTATCAGCACATTATTCTGTCTTACACCATGCAAAAGTAAACTAAGAAAGCAACTAAGCAGTGAAGACAGCAGTAAAGATTCAAGAAGATATAAAACTAAAATATGGAAACAAAAAAGCAGCGACGATAGTAGTACAGATTCAAGACAACACAGAACCAAAAAACACAAACAAAGTAGCGAAGAAGGCAGCAGTAAGGAATCAAGAAAATATAAAACTAAAGTACATAAACAAAGCAGCGAAGAAGAAAGTGAAGAAACAAAAGAACGTCAAACTAAAATCCGGAAACAACACAGCAGTGAAGAAGACAGCAGTAAGGATTCCCAAACCAGTGAACAGTCCAGAAAACACAACACTAAAACATACAAAGCACAAACTTTTCAAGAGTCAACGAAGCCAACTTTCCAAGAGTCAACGAAGCCTCAAACAAACGCACAAAAGACTTCACAAGAAACATCTACCGCAAAGATCAGCATGGAACCCAGCATAGATCCAATCGCTGCATATCTTCAAATCACCCATCCAAGGGAAACTCGTAGAGAATCTACCGAACATGACAATCACCCAGAAGAGCATGTCAAAAATCATGCCAAACACCCCGAAGAAGAAGGATCCAGCGCAGACTACTTGGACAACTACAGCAATCTCGCAGACACGGAAGAAGGCACAGACGAAGGACCTGACCTGGCGGACGAAAGCTTTTCCAAAATACGACGCGAGATGTGGAAAATGGATCAAAAACGACAGCAGGAGCCAACACCGCGACCTGGCGATATGGCGCGTGACGCACGCTTTTTACACCGCGAGAAACGAACGCTGGACGCAACGGAGGCGAACGTTATCAACATGAATCCGCTGCTCCTCATTACGGAGGGGACGAAGAAGAAACGCAAGAAAACGACACGGTTTCGACGCGAGAAGACGCCGTGGCATAGCAAGGAAACGACAAGCACGACCATGAGCGCGCTCAGGAAACGCTTCCAGAGGAAACTCAACCAGATTCTGCGGAATACTAACAGGTAATATCGGGGGTCTGCCAGATGCTTATTTTCCTTTCGGACCTCTTCAAAACTTGGTATTGGTACAAGTAGGGCTATAATAAATGTCGGCTATAATAAATGTCGGCTATAATAAATGCCCTGTTGCTGCGAAAAATGTCGACCCCGTTTGAACGGGAACATGGCAAAGCAAAAGAAGAAGAAGACTGCGACCTGGTTAGAAGCGCTAGGCTGATGGTTCGATTCTCGCCCGGGCCGGATTTTATCCTAAACACATAAGGTTCACTCTCGGAACGGCTGGCTTTCTCCTATCCTGTCCTCCTTTTCTCCTTGGTCTACAGGTATTTGGTGAACAGTGCCAAGAACTACACTAGTGTAGCAGAAGCAAGGGGACTGCTGCACCTTCTAGACGGGCCCAATTCAACCTACACCACTGCAACGCCCGAAATCGACCGGGAAATAGAAATCGATCACACCATTTATCGGGTATGGCAACAGTGTAATTTAGTATAAATAGCGCTGACTGTCTTCACATTTGATCTAAAGTCTTTTTCTGAATGTTTTCCAGTCCAAATAAGGTCTTTTTTCCTGATTAATTCAAAGTCTAAACAAGGTCTTTTTTTCTGATTATTTCACGGTTCAAACAAGGTCTTTTTTTCTGATTATTTCACAGTTCAAACAAGGTCTTTTTTTCTGATTAATTCAAAGTCTAAACAAGGTCTTTTTCTGATTATTTCACAGTCTAAACAAGCTCTTTTTTCTGATTATTTCACAGTCTAAAGAAGGTTTTTTTTGCTGTCTAAACACGGTTTTTTTCACAGTCTAAACAAGGTCTTTCTCTGATTATTTCTCTCTCCACAACCTACACCACTGCAACGCCCGAAATCGACCGGGAAATAGAAATCGATCACACCATTTATCGGGTATGGCAACAGTGTAATTTAGTACAAATAGCGCTGACTGTTTTCAAATTTGATCAAAAGTCTTTTTCTGAATGTTTTCCAGTCCAAATAAGGTCTTTTTTCCTGATTAATTCAAGTCTAAACAAGGTCTTTTTTTCTGATTATTTCACAGTTCAAACAAGGTCTTTTTTTTCTGATTATTTCACAGTTCAAACAAGGTCTTTTTCCTGATTAATTCAAAGTCTAAACAAGGTCTTTTTCTGATTATTTCACAGTCTGAACAAGCTCTTTTTTCTGATTATTTCACAGTCTAAAGAAGGTTTTTTTGCTGTCTAAACACGTTTTTTTTTCACAGTCTAAACAAGGTCTTTCTCTGATTATTTCTCTCTCCAATTCCATTTCAGGTGACAGACCTTGAGATCTACAATATCATGGCCGCCAAGCTGCTACGTGATGATGCAGAACCGAACAAACGCAAGTCTCAATTCCGTCACTCTCAACATTTCTTCGAGCGCCTCCTCAGTACAACACCCAACCCGTCCCAAGTCCGCATTCAAGATGAGATGTCCCGCTACTGGAAGGAGAAGGAAGAGGAGGAGATCTTCCTTTACAGGTGTCGAGATGGGAGGAACCACCCCAGTACAGATCTTTACAACAAGCGAATGGCCGAGGGAAAGAGGTGGCGACTGATGGCCCGTATGAGATCGAGCCTGGCTTACTGGGGACAGGGGACATCTAGCACTAAACAAGCACGGTGGACAGTGCCTGAGAAGAACAGAAGGTTCCAGGGCCGCATAGATTGGGTTGAAACGTAGAACACGATGTTGGGTGCTGTTAGGGCACTTGTGATGGTGAGAGTGTCATCTACCCTGGTGGTGTACAAGAGATACTGAAAAATCCGCCCCGGGCGGGAATCGAACCCGCGGCCTAGCGCTTACAAGGCAGACGCACTACCAACTAAGCTAACTAGGCTGGCATGCTGTGTCATTTTGACAACCCAAATTGTGGGCAGTCCGTCGATAAATTTTATTGATTTTTTTTCTCTCCTGACTTTAATTGCAGATGTAAAACGAACTATGTAAATGTCCTGTCGGCATAATAGGGCGCTAGGTTGCGAGTTCGTTCCCCGGCCGGGGCGAACATTTATCCTAAATAGATAATGTTCGTTCTCAGAACGGCTGGCTTTCTATCCTGTCTCCTTCGCTCTTCGATTTCGGGACGATAAGACCTCCGTTGTTACAACTCGTTCACACTACCACGTTACGTTAATGATGATGGAAGGATAGATAGATTTTTGGGGTCAACTGGATTGGAACCCATCAAAAAGTGGCCAATTTTCTGAATTCTACAGTTCACCGACTTTTTTTGTTCAAATTCTACAGAACCACTAGAAAAACAATAGCTCAGTTTACCTGTAAGGTGTAGGGAAGTGTATGGCAAGGTGAGGCGGTAGAACATGCTGCCTCGTGATGACATCATTCAGCCAATGTGCTGTGATACAACGCTTCCCATCTCGCAAACCCTGTAACGTGAGGAAGCAAAAAGGATGGAAATAAAGGAATTTTTAATTATGTTAAGCATACTTTAAAAATGCTCGCCACAAATATCGTTTCCTAATTATATTACACCTAGATAAATTTTATGACTTGACTTGGACTCGAACCACCAACCTCCAGATCCAAAGTCCAACGCGTTAACCATTGTACCACTGAGGTTGGTGTTGATGTAGAAAAAAGTACAGATGTAAGTACTTGGATTTTTTGGGGACTACAGTCTTGGCACCGAAATTTCGACCACATATAGGTGTTTTTGGGGGATTTCATTACTTTTTCCCGAGCTCACAATCAAACCAATAACTCACGTTTGATGTTAGGTCCATATCCATAGAACTGCACCTCCCCTGATGTAGTATAATCTACGGTCCCGCCGCCGCCGGGTCCTCTTCTTTATCCGGCTCTGTGGGAGGTGAAACAAAATTAGAATTTCTCCTATCCTGTCTCCTTCGCTCTTCGATTTCGGGACGATAAGACCTCCGTTGTTACAACTCGTTCACACTACCACGTTACTTTAATGATGATGGAAGGATATAAGATAGATGTTTGGGGTCAACTGGATTGGAACCACGTTACTTTAATGATGATGGAAGGATATAAGATAGATGTAATTATTAAAAAAAAAAAAAAAAAAAAAAATGCCTTCAAGCACTCTATTTGTCAAGGTTTACATTACCCTCGAGATCAATTTAATTTGAAGAAAACTCACCAGTCTTAATATTGTCATTGTCATCAGGGGCGGACACAACGATTTCTTTCACCTCATACTCCGCCTCGTCTACTAGATGGCTAGCCTGTAGACACGCCCTTAACCACGCCCCTGATACGATATGTCGCACCCGACTCAGGGCACAGAGGAACTTGAGGGTCCGGCCCTGGGCAGGGTTGGCTAGAACCAGGTGAGTGGCGTCCCGCCACGACACTGCCATGTCCGCGCCTAGCTGTTTCACTTTCTGTGGAGAGAAAATAACAAAGGGGCATGGGTTAGTTTAGTAATACGGGGAAAATGGCGAACAAGGCATTCGGTCCTACAAAATAGAGTTGTAGATTCGTAGAAGCTTAACCTATCCACTAGGACTGTTTGTCACTACACCTAAGCCTTGGAGTGGGCTTTGGTTTTTAAAATAGAGCCGACTGGAAAAGGCTGACTAAAAACAACGACTCTCCATAAACGTCAAAAGGTGTAAAAGAAGAAGGAGATGATTCGTTTAGTGGTAACGCACTACCTGCCAGGCAGAAAATCCCAGGTTCGATGCCCACCATGATTTTTTTTTGAAAATATTTCAATGGGTTTTTTCTGGTGTTCTCGTGTAGACCCAGCAGCCCAGCACCTAAATGAGAAGTTGAAGTAGTGTGTCTCTTATTGCTATGAAATAAAAACGGCGAAAACTCATCTTAAAAAACATCACTCTGCCAAGATTTTGTCATTTGCCCAGCCCTAAATCGATTTGTATATGTATTAAATAGATTTAGGGCAGGGAAATCTATTTAATAATCTCTTATATTATTTTCCCCCATTATCATTAGTTTTCTTTTCTATTCTAGTCTCTTACCTTCTCTTCTTCCAATGGCTTGGCGAATCCACTGAGCAGTATCCGCGGCTTATTCTCATAGGGTAGTGGTTCGAGTGTCAGGGCCGGAATTTCACTATTCTCCACATCTTCATTCTCTCCTCCCACCCCGGACGGGTGGGAGGTTTTCTGCTTTTTCCGCCTCGGGCCGCCCTGAGCCGCCCCGGCGGCTTTGGCCCTGTCGTACGCCTCTTGGGATACGTTGATGGGCGCCTTCCAGGGACCTTTGGTGGGAGGAAGAGAGGGAGTTAGATTAGATTTGTATTTAATTGTAGACAAAATCGGTGATAAAACAGTCGTCTTTAAAAGAAGAAAAAAGTGTGAAATCCCCCAAAAATACCAATTTCGCCTCCGTTCTGTTGTATTATTTGAATCCAGGTGTTCACATGTTGTACTCACCTGTTGTACGAGGGGATGTTTCTGGGAGAGGCACAGAATGTGGGTCAGTCTCAGTACATAGCTGGATTCTACTTCGCCTCCGTTCTGTTGTATTATTTGAATCCAGTAGCGGCCATGACTCAAATAAACGGGAAACTTTATCAGATAAGAAAAATTGGAAAGAACTTCTTCGGAAAAATCGGCAAACCTAGCGAAACTTCTTTTTTGTTTACTTTTAATTTTTAAATTTCGCTCTGCGCATGCGTGTCAAATATTCACGAATCCTACACTTTTTCACGGAGGCTGAGAAGAGTTGATAGAAGGATAAAGGAAAAGTGAAGCCCATTACCTGTTGCCGGCCAGTGTGTAAGTTTCGGCTCCCGTTTCCAATATACTAAAAACTTTCATTCAATTCTCCAAACCCAGCGGCCTTTCCATATACCGAACAGTTTTCATATGAGACTCTTCGTCTTTACTAGCTACCAAGAAATTTAATTTTTAATTTTTTGAAAATTTCAAGTTTTGAATTTTATCAATTTTCCCATTTATAAAGGACGTAAAAGGAATTTTTCTTTCTTCTTCGGAAAAATCGGCAAACCTAGCGAAAGTCGAAACTTCCCTTTTGTTTACTTTTAAGAAATTTAATTTTTAATTTTTTGAAAATTTCAAGTTTTGAATTTTATCAATTTTCCCATTTATAAAGGACGTAAAAGGAATTTTTCTTTATTTCTAGAAGTGTTGGAACTCTGTATTTTCAGTGAAGAAGGAACGAGGAAAGTATTTCATCGATTTTCACACCCAAATTGTCACCATATTGATTTTCACACTTGAAATAGAAGAGATGAAGTTGGAAAGGAAAAACATCTCTAACTTTACAGATTACATTTGAAGGTAAGTTCCAAGCTTTAATGGGCAATTGGGAATGCTAGGGGCATGGTGAGATGAGGGACGTACTGTGGGATGGGCATACTATATGACACAGATCATACGAGTCTAATGTAGCAGTTGTTTCATTGCTAAGAAATAAAATCAGTTGAGATTGCTGAAACACTCAAAAGTAAAGCTGAACTGTGGTAACAGTCATAGTGGGACAGTTACTAAGCCATTAGATTCATAACTGAGAAGACTGTGACAAAATAAGCCTAGTCGATTTAGAGGACAATCCCAAACATGGGACTTACATTGGACCAAACTAAAATAATCCATATTATTTTAGTTAAGTAAATAATCCCACCATCGACAAAAATTTGTACTCGTTTTTTGATTGCAAATATTTCAACGGGTTACTTTCTGGTGTTCTCGTGTTGACCCAGCACCTAAATGGGAAGTATTGTGTCTTTTCTCGCCCATCTGATGAGAGGCATACTACGGGATGGGCATGCTACGACACAGACCACAATCGTCTAATGTAGCAGTTGTTTCATTGCTAAGAAATAAAATCAGTTGAGATTGCTGAAACACTCAAAAGTAAAGCTGAACTGTGGTAACAGTCATAGTGGGACAGTTACTAAGCCATTAGATTCATAACTGAGAAGACTGTGACAAAATAAGCCTAGTCGATTTAGAGGACAATCCCAAACATGGGACTTACATTGGACCAAACTAAAATAATCCATATTATTTTAGTTAAGTAAATATGCGTGTCAAATATTCACGAATCCTACACTTTTTCACGGAGGCTGAGAAGAGTGGATAGAAGGGTAAAGGAAAAGTGAAGCCCATTACCTGTTGCCGGCCAGTGTCAGTGTTACTCAAAATTTTGTGAGACTCCGTTTTAAAAATAGGTTTAACGCTAGGTCGTAGGTTCGATGCCCGCCCGTGGAGGACTTTATTCTAAATAGCTAACTTAACACATGGGCTTCGTTCTCAGAAAGACTGGTTCTATCCATCTCGACAATTTTGGAACAAAGATATACGTTGTTGGTTTCCTCTATCAAGGTAGCGCGTATGCCTCGTAAATGTTAGGCAGCGGGTTCGATTCCCCCCCCCCGGAGCGAATTTTATCCTGTTGGGATGTTCGTTCGTTCTCAGAACGGCTGACTTGCTCCTATCCTGTCTTCCTTCTCTCTTCGCTTTCGGAAGGATAAGACCCTAGCAGTTACAGTTCCCTCTGTCAAACCTCTTAAAAAAAACCTTTAAGAAATGGTACTCTATCTAAAAGAAAATGCACTACAATTTCAAATGGTAAATAAATGAAAATGTTTATTCTTTCAAACAAAATAAAAATAAAAATCATTCTTCAGGTTGTATAAACAGTCAAGGTAATATAAACAAGGAACTTTACAAGGAAAATAATCGATGATTTTTCAAGGTTTTATAAACATTTGGGCAGTAAAAAGCATTCTTATAAAAATGAGGTACCTACAATAAATTAATTTAACTTTATCTTGATAATTTAATTCAACTGTAGAAATATAAACACTGCATGGAGAGTTTAGAAAATATAATATTAAATCTTTTAGTATAAACAAGGTTGTATCTATGATCCATAATTATACATTGTACAATATGTCACAAAATGTTGCACAAAAATTTTGTACATCTTTCAATCGATCCCTAGCCAGTGAGCGCTAGGTTGTGGGTTCGATTCTCGCCCGGGCGGATTTTATCCTGGACGGATAAGGTTCGTTCTCGTTTTCAAACAAAATAAAAATAAAAATCATTCTTCAGGTTGTATAAACAGTCAAGGTAATATAAACAAGGAACTTTACAAGGAAAATAATAGATGATTTTTCAAGGTTTTATAAACATTTGGGCAGTAAAAAAGCATTCTTATAAAAATGAGGTACAATAAATTAATTTTCTTTACCTTGATAATTTAATTTAACTATAGAAATATAAACACTGCATGGAGAGTTTAGAAAATATAAGTATAAACAAGGTTGTATCTATGATCCATATACATTGTATAATATGTCACAAAATGTTGCGCAAAATTTTTGTACATCTTTCAATCGATCCTGAGCCAGTGAGCGCTAGGTTGTGGTTCCCGCCCGGGGTGGATTTTATCCTAAACAGATAAGGTTCATTCTCGGAACGGCTGGCTTTCTCCTATTCCCCTTCACTCTTTGCTTTCGAGACGATAAGACCAGTTACAGTTCCCTCTGTCAAACCTCTTAAAAAAGCTGTCCTGGTAGTTTTATTATTATTTTTATTTATTTTTTTTTCTCACCCAATTCATGTGTAATATTGGAGATGGGATAGGTAATAACCTAATAACAGACTATTGACAAAATTGATTTTGATATGTTCAACATACAAAGGAAAATAAAATTCATGTTTTAGCCGCATGGGGCCTTATTAAAATTTTCATATCAATATAGCCATTATTTTGCTGTTTTACAGCCAAAACAACGAGAGTCCAATGTAGCAGATGTTTCAATGAACTATAGAACCCGGATTTGATCACAGGTTTAGATATGTCCTTCTCAGTAATTACCGCCCATCTGGTGAGGGAGAGACAATAAGCATGCTACGACACAGACCACTTGAGTATAATGTAGCAGTTGCTTCAACGGAATAAGTACTGTACTCTGATTTGATCACAGGTTTAAATGTGCTCTTCTAGTACACATGGAGTAGTCAATCTTCTGAGTCATGATGGATGTCATTACGAATTCCGTGTTGAAAATAGCTGTAAAAAAAAAAAAAAAACACCGAGGTAGGTAGCGCCTTGACCACTACACCACCGAGGTAGGTAGCGCCTTGACCACTACACCACCGAGGTAGGTAGCGCCTTGACCACTACACCACCGAGGTAGGTAGCGCCTTGACCACTACACCACCGAGGTAGGTAGCGCCTTGACCACTACACCACCGAGGTAGGTAGCGCCTTGACCACTACACCACCGAGGTAGGTAGCGCCTTGACCACTACACCACCGAGGTAGGTATTCCATACCTCGGCTGGGATTGAACCCACGCCCTCCTGTTTACCAGGCGAGCGCCTTGACCACTACACCACCGAGGTAGGTATTCCATACCTCGGCTGGGATTGAACCCACGCCCTCCTGTTTACCAGGCGAGCGCCTTGACCACTACACCACCGAGGTAGGTAGCGCCTTGACCACTACACCACCGAGGTAGGTAGCGCCTTGACCACTACACCACCGAGGTAGGTAGCGCCTTGACCACTACACCACCGAGGTAGGTAGCGCCTTGACCACTACACCACCGAGGTAGGTAGCGCCTTGACCACTACACCACCGAGGTAGGTAGCGCCTTGACCACTACACCACCGAGGTAGGTAGCGCCTTGACCACTACACCACCGAGGTAGGTAGCGCCTTGACCACTACACCACCGAGGTAGGTAGCGCCTTGACCACTACACCACCGAGGTAGGTAGCGCCTTGACCACTACACCACCGAGGTAGGTATTCCATACCTCGGCTGGGATTGAACCCACGCCCTCCTGTTTACCAGGCGAGCGCCTTGACCACTACACCACCGAGGCAGGTAACAAGTCCTTGTTGTAGTCTATAATATTATTGGTCTTTGGAATTTTTTGGTAAATTTTTCAGTTTTAAACCCCCCGAATTCTTCCAACACCCTGAGATAGCACCAACATTCAGGTTCCAAGTCCACCATGCTAATTACAACTACTTTGTAATTGTAATAAGTGGGCAATGTTTTACTTGCCATCAGATATATCATAGGTACATAAGTAGGTTACATAGCAGTAGAATTACTACACCACTGGGGTTGATTCTAAACAGAACTACTTACGATAGTCATGTTTCAACAAATCCGCCACCAAGTGGAGGTCGGCCCGACACGTGATCACCAAATACGACGGCCCCTCCCCTCCCAGGCCGCCATCTTGGATTTTGCTCCAACTGCGACGTTGCCGCTCGACACTGCCTCCGGCCGCTTCGATCATTTTCCGCATAGCGCCGGGAGAGGGCGCGATAGACGGGGATAAGTAGAAGGTTTTGCCTGCGAAGAGGCGCGCGCGGGCCTCGCCGGTGCGCAACACGGCCGGGACGTTACATACGACCCGTTTGGTCCCGGATCCCGGGACCGGCTGGGACGCAGCGTCCGGTCCCGCCACCGCCGGATCCTCTTCTTTATCCGGCTCTGTGGGAGATGAAACAAAATTAGAATTAATAGTTACAATTTTATTTGGTTTCTTCTTCCTTCCTTTCTTTGTGTCAGTAATCACTCAATTTTGTCTAATTTGTAATGATACTTTATTTATTTGTAATAACAATTTTACAATACATGTTAAATAATCCACAGTTTGGTAATTAATAAATGACTCATACTGTGACACACACATGACAATAAATGATAAATAAATAATAAAGGACTCAAGGGAAACATGTCTGATGAAAAAAATAAAGTAAAAATTAAACCATACCGGTTAAGTGTGTAATTGTTATTTCCCTCTCTTCTAATAGTTAACCTCCAGGTTTACAAAAAGAGATTCATGTTTATTTATTTGCCTCACTGCCTGTCAAATAAACATCTGAAACTCAACTTAATTCTTTCAAGGAATGAGAGTTTTGTCCGAGTAGAATGCTGTGTCATTTTTTTTAAGAGGTTTGACAGAGGAAACGGTAACTGCTATGGTCTTATCGTCCCGAAATCGAAGAGAGAAGGAAGACAGGATAGGATAAAGCCAGCCGTTCCGAGATGGCCCCTCCCCTCCCAGGCCGCCATCTTGGATTTTGCTCCAACTGCGACGTTGCCGCTCGACACTGCCTCCGGCCGCTTCGATCATTTTCCGCATAGCGCCGGGAGAGGGCGCGATAGACGGGGATAAGTAGAAGGTTTTGCCTGCGAAGAGGCGCGCGCGGGCCTCGCCGGTGCGCAACACGGCCGGGACGTTACATACGACCCGTTTGGTCCCGGATCCCGGGACCGGCTGGGACGCAGCGTCCGGTCCCGCCACCGCCGGATCCTCTTCTTTATCCGGCTCTGTGGGAGATGAAACAAAATTAGAATTAATAGTTACAATTTTATTTGGTTTCTTCTTCCTTCCTTTCTTTGTGTCAGTAATCACTCAATTTTGTCTAATTTGTAATGATACTTTATTTATTTGTAATAACAATTTTACAATACATGTTAAATAATCCACAGTTTGGTAATTAATAAATGACTCATACTGTGACACACACATGACAATAAATGATAAATAAATAATAAAGGACTCAAGGGAAACATGTCTGATGAAAAAAATAAAGTAAAAATTAAACCATACCGGTTAAGTGTGTAATTGTTATTTCCCTCTCTTCTAATAGTTAACCTCCAGGTTTACAAAAAGAGATTCATGTTTATTTATTTGCCTCACTGCCTGTCAAATAAACATCTGAAACTCAACTTAATTCTTTCAAGGAATGAGAGTTTTGTCCGAGTAGAATGCTGTGTCATGATGGAAGGATATAAGATAGATGTTTGGGGTCAACTGGATTGGAATCCATCAAATGCCTTCAAGCACTCTATTTGTCAAGGTTTACATTACCCTCGAGATCAATTTAATTTGAAGAAAACTCACCAGTCTTAATATTGTCATTGTCATCAGGGGCGGACACAACGATTTCTTTCACCTCATACTCCGCCTCGTCTACTAGATGGCTAGCCTGTAGACACGCCCTTAACCACGCCCCTGATACGATATGTCGCACCCGACTCAGGGCACAGAGGAACTTGAGGGTCCGGCCCTGGGCAGGGTTGGCTAGAACCAGGTGAGTGGCGTCCCGCCACGACACTGCCATGTCCGCGCCTAGCTGTTTCACTTTCTGTGGAGAGAAAATAACAAAGGGGCATGGGTTAGTTTAGTAATACGGGGAAAATGGCGAACAAGGCATTCGGTCCTACAAAATAGAGTTGTAGATTCGTAGAAGCTTAACCTATCCACTAGGACTGTTTGTCACTACACCTAAGCCTTGGAGTGGGCTTTGGTTTTTAAAATAGAGCCGACTGGAAAAGGCTGACTAAAAACAACGACTCTCCATAAACGTCAAAAGGTGTAAAAGAAGAAGGAGATGATTCGTTTAGTGGTAACGCACTACCTGCCAGGCAGAAAATCCCAGGTTCGATGCCCACCATGATTTTTTTTTGAAAATATTTCAATGGGTTTTTTCTGGTGTTCTCGTGTAGACCCAGCAGCCCAGCACCTAAATGAGAAGTTGAAGTAGTGTGTCTCTTATTGCTATGAAATAAAAACGGCGAAAACTCATCTTAAAAAACATCACTCTGCCAAGATTTTGTCATTTGCCCAGCCCTAAATCGATTTGTATATGTATTAAATAGATTTAGGGCAGGGAAATCTATTTAATAATCTCTTATATTATTTTCCCCCATTATCATTAGTTTTCTTTTCTATTCTAGTCTCTTACCTTCTCTTCTTCCAATGGCTTGGCGAATCCACTGAGCAGTATCCGCGGCTTATTCTCATAGGGTAGTGGTTCGAGTGTCAGGGCCGGAATTTCACTATTCTCCACATCTTCATTCTCTCCTCCCACCCCGGACGGGTGGGAGGTTTTCTGCTTTTTCCGCCTCGGGCCGCCCTGAGCCGCCCCGGCGGCTTTGGCCCTGTCGTACGCCTCTTGGGATACGTTGATGGGCGCCTTCCAGGGACCTTTGGTGGGAGGAAGAGAGGGAGTTAGATTAGATTTGTATTTAATTGTAGACAAAATCGGTGATAAAACAGTCGTCTTTAAAAGAAGAAAAAAGTGTGAAATCCCCCAAAAATACCAATTTCGGATCAGAAGATCGATGCCAAGATTGTAACTCCAGACAGATACGAAATCCTGTTTGATTCTCAGAACTATGACCCGACCGCCAAGTTGTTCGTTAGGCAGAGTCCGTATTGATGTTGGTAAAGTTGTGATATATTCTTCTTCTTCTTCTTCTTCTTCGCTTTTTCCCGTGTACAGACGGGGTCGACGTTTTTCGTCAGCCCTCAATCAGCCCTAGGGTGATCGTTTTTGGGCTGACATTTGGTTTTGGCTACAGAATTTTACGAGTGGATGCCCTTCGACTCAACCTTTGCTATTTCATTAGCAAAGGAAATTCAGGCTGGTATACTCACTGTTTATAGTACCCCAACCAGACTAAGCTGGTCTACTCCCTGTTTAACGTCCCCTAGCCAGACTATTTAACGTCCCCCAGCCAGACTAAAAGTTGTGTTAATATAAAGCCTTTTCTTTGTGTTAAAGTTGTGATATATTAACACAAAGGAAAGGCATTTATTTTATATTTTACACAACTCTTAGAATCCTTCTCGCACTCACAACGTCCCTCTTAAACTCGCCGCATTTCCTCTCTGAACGGCTAGGTGCTAGGTAGCGGTATTTCTCCGCACGTTTTTCCGACTGTAGGGCGCCACTTACCCATCAAATGTAGGGCGCCACTTACCCATCAAATGTAGGACGCCACTTACCCATCAAATGTAGG
>NW_007378851.1:71270-81644 GCF_000475195.1 Diaphorina citri | reverse complement strand
ATATACACATAATATATGAACTCATAGACCTGAGGGAACAAATGAGACAATTAAATTATTAAATTAAACCTGTCTCGGTGGTGTAGTGGTCAAGACGCTCGCCTGGTAAGCAGGAGGGCGTGGGTTCAATCCCAGCAGAGGTATGGAATTTTATCCTCAATATAATTTGAGTGCGAAATCAGATGGAATGGTTGAATGTAGATGGGCAGAATTTTGATTTTTATTTATATAATAACAAGTAAATACAAATACAAGAGGATCCTTCCTAAGACACAATGCTTCTAAGCAGGATATTATTACAAAAGATACTAAGATAGTACAAAAGATAGTTGTGACGTCACATTATAAGATTTTGTTCGTTACCTGGGTTCGAATGAGGGGATCAATCGGTGTACATGTAAGGGTTCTAGGAATGATGGTTCACGAAATATGCGCTTGTAACAAGCCAATATCAAAAAATTCGAAAGTTATATCCACTTTTTTTTTACACCAATTATTTACGACATATAGCCTGATTTCCTCGAATTTGCCTTCAAAAAATTTGTCAAAGGAGAACGAATGTGCCATCAAATTCATATATAAATGGGCGTAGCGACCGGTGCCGGCATGGTAGGTAAACATTGGCTGCTGGGATTATTGAGATATTTGGAAAATCCTACAATGCTGCAGTGAGCACCAAGTCGTGATATAATAACACAAAGAATTTGCATTTTTAAAAAGAAAAGGAGAAGAAAATAAAGAAAGGAAAGAAAAGGAGAAGAACATAAAGAAAGGAAAGAAAAAAAGAAAAGGAAAAGAAAATAAAGAAAGGAAAGAAAAGAAAAAGAAAAGGAGAAGAAAATAAAGAAAGGAAAGAAAAAAAGAAAAGGAAAAGAAAATAAAGAAAGGAAAGAAAAGAAAAAGAAAAAAATAAACTCACCTTTAAGTACAACTTCCTTACACACACTCCCCCACTCTTCTCCCTCCTCAGTCTCCATCTCCTCCTCCCCACCCTCCTTGTTTAACCAGTGAATATACACATAATATATGAACTCATAGACCTGAGGGAACAAATGAGACAATTAAATTATTAAATTAAACCTGTCTCGGTGGTGTAGTGGTCAAGACGCTCGCCTGGTAAGCAGGAGGGCGTGGGTTCAATCCCAGCAGAGGTATGGAATTTTATCCTCAATATAATTTGAGTGCGAAATCAGATGGAATGGTTGAATGTAGATGGGCAGAATTTTGATTTTTATTTATATAATAACAAGTAAATACAAATACAAGAGGATCCTTCCTAAGACACAATGCTTCTAAGCAGGATATTATTACAAAAGATACTAAGATAGTACAAAAGATAGTTGTGACGTCACATTATAAGATTTTGTTCGTTACCTGGGTTCGAATGAGGGGATTGTTAGAATCGACATGGCCCGCGACAGATCGCACCAGAGACAGAATATTGTGGCCCGCGGCAGAGTCGATATGTACTTTGACCGCGTTTACCAGTTTGAGCACCCCTAGAAGTAGTTCATGGAGGATATGCAATTGGGTAAAAATTATTAATAAAAGATCGATTCCTAAGTAAAAAGTTGTGAAGAATCCAAATCTGAAATCAAAACTCCGAAAACGTGTCTTAAAACGGTCGAGAATTCAAATTTTATTTGCCGTTCTAATGAAAAAGGACGTCAGATTATATAAGAAATGGGCAGAAACACATTACTTTAATGTTTCCTGCAAGGGAGCGGGACTAGTCGGGACAGTGTGACGTCATTGCGTACAGGAACGTATGCCGTGAGATTTACCATTATAGTCGTAGAAGACAAAAGAAAAATTCCTTAGTTTCTCATTTTTCGGCTCTGTTTAAAACATCACCTACATGAGTGCATAAGGTCTATTCAAGTTTATCAAGTTCTTTGTTACCATTTTTCAGCCAGTCCTAGGCAAGATAGTGCAGCGGCCAGCATTGTTGGACAAGAAACTACAACGTGAACTCAAACTACTGGCTGAGCCAGACGACCTGTTTCCCACAATTATAGGTAAGACGATTAGTGATGTAGGCGAAAGGAAACAAGAAATTTCTAGTCTGGTCGTGCATCACTACGTAAGATACATTTCTTCTTTCACTTCGCCATTATCTCAATTTCATTGGAGTCGTTATTACCCTCTTCTTAATCTCTTCCCTTCTATCTATTCCTCTATTCATTCTCTCTCTTCTTATCCCTTCTCTCTCAAATCCTCTTGCACCTTATCTCTCCCCCTTAACTTTGGCCTTCCTCTCTTTCTCTTTCCTCGTCTAGTCAAAAAAAAAAAAATCAATCAAATCTCAAATTCTTTGTGGTAAAGCAGAGGTTTTCCACAACTTTTGTGGTTCTCACAGCTTTACCAAGTGCCTCCTTTCCAATCAATTTCCATATTTCAATATTATTTTGCTAATGCCGCCACTGGTCGCTACTCGATTAAAGTAGCTTCTCAATTGTCTTCACGAGACTGAGTGCACCCCGAGCTATAAGCATAGAGCCGAAAAAACTTCGACCCCGCCGGGAATCGAACCCGTGAATTCCGGCATGCAAGCCTAGTGTGATACCCTTCTTCTTCTTCTAGTACCATGTCCATTACTGAACGTTGGTGATCAAATTGGCTAATCTTATTGGATCTTGAACTATTTGATATAGGGATGTGTTTGTTTCTTGATACCATTCTCTCAGTTTCTGCATCCAAGATGTTCGTTTTCTACCTCGTCCTCTTCTTCTTCCTTCTAGGGATCCTTTCAGTATTGTTTGTAGGATTATGTATCTTTCTGGGTGACGTGAGATATGACCTATAGTGTGATATGTGATACCCACTCGATAGAATTTCATACCCCGGCTGGGATTGTACCCAAACTCTTCTGATTACCGGGCAAGCGTCTTGACCACTATACACCACCGAGGATATAGGAAGTTTATGTATGAATCTAGGGCTTACATCAAGTATAGCGGGATAGGGGAGCGACACAAAATATAGGGTGTTCAAAAATCTCTCCTCCCCATGCTTCAACATTCCCAGGAGCTTTAGTCTGACAAACTCCTCGAACCTACAGTTATCCTGTAAACAAACAAAAACAATAGTTCTTATCCATACTGGATCATTGACAAACTGTATATTCCTGCCAGCCTAGTTAGTAGTGCGTCTGCCTTGTAAGCGCTAGGCCGCGGGTTCGATTCCCGCCCGGGGCGGATCCTTACCTGTAGAACACCACCTGCTTCCCCATTCGAGTGAAATAGACGAAGCAAACCCCCGGTGACGGATGCCAGCACAGTGCTCATTTGAGAATGAGATGCCAGAGTAGAGCGCGACATCTCTTGGGAAGAATTCGAACCTAATGCAAGGAATTCTCGCATTCTGATTGGTTCTTTCATTTTGGGTTGATGACTCATTGCTGCCATATCCATCTGGATAACGTATAGATTTTAAGGAGTTAAATGTTTATACCTGATCATTTCCAAGTTATACTTGAGTATGGCGGGCCGCGGATTGGGTACCAGCTGAAAGATGAAAGCCAAGAAGTCGTGCACTATTTCTGGAGGAGGGAGAGATGTGCTATGCCATCGCAACATTACCAGGAGTAGATCATTGAGAAAGTAATTCATGTGAGAACCTGGCAACATTCGGGAGAGAAGAATAGAATAGAACCGAATTTTAGAATAGAATAGAACAGAATTTTAGAATAGAATTAATAGAACTGTATTAGGAGGGAGAGATGTGCTATGCCATCGCAACATTACCAGGAGTAAGTAGATCATTGAGAAAGTAATTCATGTGAGAACCTGGGAACATTCGGGAGAGAAGAATAGAATAGAATAGAACCGACATTTAGAATAGAATAGAACAGAATTTTAGAATAGAATAGAATTAATAGAACTGTATTAGGAGGGAGAGATGTGCTATGCCATCGCAACATTACCAGGAGTAGATCATTGAGAAAGTAATTCATGTGAGAACCTGGGAACATTCGGGAGAGAAGAATAGAATAGAACCGAATTTTAGAATAGAATAAAACAGAATTTTAGAATAGAATCGAATTAATAGAACTGTATTAGGAGGGAGAGATGGGCTATGCCATCGCAACATTACCAGGAGTAGATCATTGAGAAAGTAATTCATGTGAGAACCTGGGAACAAGGAGGAGAACACTAGTTGGCTGATGAGTACTGAATACCCTTCAAAATTTGCCTTGTAAGCGCTAGGCCGCGGGTTCGATTACCGCCCGGGGTGAACTTTATGCTAAACAGATTAGGTTCATCAAAGGAATACGTTTGTATTAACTTACTTGTTGGTACACACACGTGGTAAAACAATTCAAACACTAAAAATGCTTGGCTAAATAAAAGTAAAACATAAAGCCAAGTGTTTTTACCCACCCAAAATCATATTTAGATTAGGTTCGTTGTCGGAAGAACGGTTCGTTTTCTGCTATCTTGTCTTCCTTCTCTCTGCGATTTCGGGACGATAAGACCTTAGCAGTTACAGTTCTCTCTGTCAAACCTCTTAAAAAATCCTTGAAATCTAAATGAATGATATTTGAGAACACCTTTAAAATTTAAAGGCGATTTAGATTTAATCTAAATTATTTGGGGTGGAGGGGGGAGGGTCAAATCTAGTTTTGTCTTTAGCTCCCATCACATTTTTCATACATTAAAGTAGTTTTTCATACATTAAATTCGAAGAAAAAGTAATCACGATCTCTCTGCGATTTCGGGACGATAAGAACTTAGCAATAACAGTTCCCTGTACCTACCTAACCATTTTTTTAACTCATTTTTCTTAGGTCGGCCACTCACCATCAGGTAGACCTGACAGCGGACCTGATCAGGTGTACCTGTCAGGTAATGGCTGGCCTTACTCACCTAAAATGCCGGATGCTATAATCCTGAACAGGGCCGGATACAGACGGTCTGCAAAGTATTGGAACAGATCCGCACAGTTGATGACCAGTTTGATCAACCAAACAAAAAAATTACCTTTTTTTTTAAAAAAAAAAAAAAAAAAAAATCCTTGAAATCTAAATGAATGATATTTGAGAACACCTTTAAAATTTAAAGGCGATTTAGATTTAATCCAAATTATTTGGGGTGGAGGGGGGAGGGTCAAATCTAGTTTTGTCTTCAGCTCCCATCACATTTTTCATACATTAAAGTAGTTTTTCATACATACATTAAATTTGAAGAAAAAGTGATCACGATCTCTCTGCGATTTCGGGACGATAAGACCTTAGCAAAAACAGTTCCCTGTACCTACCTAACCATTTTTTAAACTCATTTTTCTTAGGTCAGCCACTCACCATCAGGTAGACCTGACAGCGGACCTTATCAGGTGTACCTGTCAGGTCTACCTGATAGGGAGTCGCTGGCCTTATTCACCTAAAATGCCGGATGCTATAATCCTGAACAGGGCCGGATACAGACGGTCTGCAAAGTATTGGAACAGATCCGCACAGTTGATGACCAGTTTGATCAACCAAACTCGCACATTCTTATCCTGCCCTGGCATTTCTAGACAGGATAGGAAACTGTCGAACCAGGTACATTTCTCGGGAGCTGAGCATAGAGAGTCCGGAGTAACGACATTTTCCTGGAGAGAAAACAGAAAAAATGGCTTTTTTTATACTAAATAAGAAGAACATTGGTCTTCACTTGACTAAATAAATAAAGTTATTGATGGAAAGGAGCCAACATGTTTCAGCATCTCATGATGCCATCCACAGGGTTAAATTGGAAAAATTCTCAAGACTAAATTGGACTTTTTCAATAATAATAATAAGAAGGCTTTAAGTAATAGCACAGTTCGCCAACATTCTTATCCGGGGGGAATCGAACTCTCCAAGGTAACTTAAACCAGATTGGGTCCACAACTGTGACCTAGCTGATCGCAAACATACAAAGTGGATATGTACATTAATGAGTTTATGAATAAATAAAATGTGATATTTCATTAAGGAGGAGTGAATCTCAAGCATTAATCAATAAAGAAAAATAACATAGTTCACTAGAGGCGTTTTTTTTTATTTTTAGAGGTTTGACAGAGGGAACTGTAAGTGCTAAGGTCTTATCGTCCCGAAATCGGAGAGAGAAGAAAGACTGGATAGGAGAAAGCCAAAGCAATTCAGGATGATTCAGTCAAATAAAAAACCCCTTAACTGTCAAATACGTAAGACCTTATTTAGACACGTGAGCTCACATGACGTAACGTGATAGTACGTTAACTCACCATGAGATGGTTTAGAACGGCCGTGAGTACTTGCATGGCATCGTGACGGTTAATCTCATCCAGTTCTAGAGTGACAGTCTGGTTTGATGACGTGATAGTGGAGGGGACTAACATCTTGGTGGACGTGAAGTCATGTCGCGTCACGTCATCAGCGAGCGAACTGGAAAATATATCTGGAGGAGGGAGGGGAAAAAAAGGGGAAATTATTGACCGAACGAAGTGAAGGTCTACGTTTTAACTCGACCGTTTTGCATTTGGTTTGGATGTTTGTTCCGCTATAACTCGCGATTGCCTGTTCTGATTTTGATGAAATTTGACAAAGTTTCAGGTTCCATCAAACCACGTCGCAAGTTCAAATTTGGGGTCCCTACACTGAACGGGATCCATTTTATCCTAAAGTTGAAGGTCCTCCAATAGATGAATCATGGGAATTATGATGGTTTAGAACGGCCGTGAGTACTTGCATGGCATCGTGACGGTTAATCTCATCCAGTTCTAGAGTGACAGTCTGGTTTGATGACGTGACAGTGGAGGAGATTAACATCTTGGTGGACGTGAAGTCATGTCGCGTCACGTCATCAGCGAGCGAACTGGAAAAGATATCTGGAGGAGGGAGGGGAAAAAAAGGGGAAATTATTGACCGGACGAAGTGAAGGTCTACGTATTAACTCGACCGTTTTGCATTTGGTTTGGATGTTTGTTTGTTCCGCTATAACTCGCGATTGCCTCTTCTGATTTTGATGAAATTTGACAAAGTTTCAGGTTCCATCAAAACACGTCGCAAGTTCAAATTTGGGGTCCCTACACTGAACGGGATCCATTTTATCCTAAAGTTGAAGGTCCTCCAATAGATGAATCATGGCAATTCATCCCTTGTGTTCTTTCTGTAAAATATTTTTACATCAGACGATGCACAGAAAACAAAAAGTAGTGATATCCCACAAAAAAACTCTTTGTGTAAAAAAAACGCCAAGTATTCCTCACCTATAGAAGATACATACCCGTCCGGCGACTTTTGGTTACTGCGAATCCCAGTCAGCATTTTCTTCTCCTTTGGCAGTACAAAAAGCAGTGATTTCCTTCAAAAAGTAGTGATATCCCCCCAAAAAAAAACTCTTTGTGTAAAAAACCCCGCCAAGTATTCCTTACCTATAGAATTTTTTTTTTTTTTTTTTGAAGAGGTTTGACAGAGGGAACTGTAACTGCTATGGTCTTATCGTCCCGAAATCGAAGAGCCGTTCCGAGAACGAATATTATCCCATCAGATGCGAATCCCAGTCAGCATTTTCTTCTCCTTTGGCAGTACAAAAAGCAGTGATTTCCTTCAAAAAGTAGTGATATCCCCCCCAAAAAACTCTTTGTGTAAAAAACCCCGCCAAGTATTCCTCACCTATAGAAGATTTATACTCGTCCGGCGACTTTTGGTTACTATTGGGAAAAAATCCTACAATGCTGCAGTGAGCACCAAAGTTGTGACATAATAACACAAAGAAACTGCATTTACATTTACATTTTTAAACAAAAATGGACGCGGCACACAAGGGATCAAGACAAGACAAGAAGAGATCGCCTTAACATAATAATACTACATCGAGACTTACTCAAACGACCGATTTCCCCCCCAGAGGTTTGACAGAGGGAACTGTAACCGCTATGGTCTTATCGTCCCGAAATCGAAGAAAGAAGGAAGACAGGATAGGAGAAAGCCAGCCGTTCCGAGAATAAACTCTATCTGTACAGGATAAAATCCGCCCCGGGCGGGAATCGAACCCGCGACTTACAAGGCTGTACTACCCTCCAAGCTAACTAGGCTGGCTAACTAGTTTTTTATGAAGTTGAAGAAGAAAAAAAAAAGAGTAGGAGTGAAAAGATTGTACCTCGGTACCACTTTCGCATTACTTCAAGGCACATTCTTTTCCATCCATGCCTATCCAAGAACGAAAAAAAAAAAAAAAAAAAAAAAAAACGGGGGAAAAAAATTCCACCCATGCATACAAAAAAAAAAAAAAAAAAAAAAAAAAAAAAAAAATCGGGTTAAAAAATTGCCGCCCTGCCCGGGATTCGAACCCAGCACCTCCAGGTTGAGAGTCAGTGCTCTTGACCACTCGGCCACAGAGGTGGGCACGGCTGGGCAACTAGGCTGGGCTGAGTTCGTATTACCTGGTGAATTGCGAGTGTTATCCAGAAGGAAATAACTGACGAAGGATAGTAAATGGGACTCCATGGAAGGCAGATAGAGATCTTGGAACAACTGAGTGAGTAATGCGGCTGGGGGAGTATTTTGATAGTGTACAGACAGTGGTGAATTGCGAGTGTTATCCAGAAGGAAATAACTGACGAAGGATAGTAAATGGGACTCCATGGAAGGCAGATAGAGATCTTGGAACAGCTGAGTGAGTAATGCGGCTGGGGGAGTATTTTGATAGTGTACAGACAGCAGAGCATAGTTCTTGTCTTGAAGCGATTGATCTTCATCTATTAGTCCTGGGGAAGTAAAAAATGAGAGGTAAATAGAGTGGAATAGTTGAGTTAGTAATGCGGCTGGGGGAGTATTTTGATAGTGTACAGACAGCAGAGCATAGTTCTTATCTTGAAGCGATTGATCTTCATCTATTAGCCCTGGGGAAGTAAAAAATGAGAGGTAAATAGAGATCTTGGAACAACTGAGTGAGTAATGCGGCTGGGGGAGTATTTTGATAGTGGCTTACAAGGCAGACGCACTACCAACTAAGCTGACTAGGCTGGCTTAACATATCTTTTGTTAATGTTTGTCCTTACACCTAAGGCTCACAGTGGGCTTTTTGTGTAAGTGTGGGTAGTTCGGTGGTTAGTGTGTGCCTTGTAAGAGTCGCAGGTTCGATTCCAGCCGGGGACAAACTTTATCCTATAAAAAATAAGGTTCGTTCTCGGAACGGCTGGCTTTCTCGTATTTTGTACTTCATCTCTTAGATTTCGGGACGATATAAGACTTCAGCAGATACAATTCCCTCTATCAAATCTCTTTCAAAAAGTCAAACTTTCGAATAAAGAATAATTATTATCCTCGTTAAAGTTCTCTCTATCAAACCTTCTTGAAAAAAAGTAGAAATAATTTTAAATCTACTCATTTTCCTCACGAGGCTGAGTGGGCCCCGCAACAGCCAGTCACGGAAACAATCATTTGCATGATACAATTTTTATGACTCCTACGGGAATCGAACCCGGGTCTCCTAGTAGATCATTGAGAAAGTAATTCATGTGAGAACCTGGGAACAAGGAGGAGAACACTAGTTGGCTGATGAGTACTGAATACCCTTCAAGTTCAATTCAATTCAATTTATTTTTATTGTACACAATATAACATTAAAAATACAACGTCAATTGTACAACGTCAGTTTTTGCCTTGTAAGCGCTAGGCCGCGGGTTCGATTACCGCCCGGGGCGAACTTTATGCTAAACAGATTAGGTTCACCAAAGGCCAAAGGAATACGTTTGTATTAACTTACTTGTTGGTACACACACGTGGAAGAGGTTTGACAGAGGGAACTGTAACTGCTATGGTCTTATCGTCCCGAAATCGAAGAGAGGAGGAAGACAGGATAGGAGAAAGCCAGCCGTTCCGAGAACGAATATTATCCCATCAGAATAAAATCCGCCCCGGGCGGGAATCGAACCCGCGGCCTAGCGCTTACAAGGCAGACGCACTACCAACTAAGCTGACTAGGCTGGCTTAACATATCTTTTGTTAATGTTTGTCCTTACACCTAAGGCTCAAAGTGAGCTTTTTGTGTATGTGTGGGTAGTTCGGTGGTTAGTGTGTGCCTTGTAAGAGTCGCAGGTTCGATTCCAGCCGGGGACAAACTTTATCCTAAAAAAAATAAGGTCCGTTCTCGGATCGGTTGGCTTTCTCCTATCTTGTCCTTCATCTCTTACATTTCGGGACGATAAGATTTCAGCAGATACAATTCCCTCTGTCAAATCTCTTTCAAAAAGTCAAACTTTCGAATAAAGAATAATTATCCTTGTTAAAATTCTCTCTATCAAACCTTCTAGAAAAAAAGTAGAAATAATTTCAAATAAACAAAAATATCTACAGGGCTGTTCTCATTTGTCGTTCAGAAAAAAAAAAAAAAAAAAAAAAAAAAAAAGTGGGGGGGGGGGAAACCT
>NW_007378851.1:0-71113 GCF_000475195.1 Diaphorina citri | reverse complement strand
TTCAAATGAAAGAGTTCAAATATGTGTGACATCAGACTTTACGCTGTTGTTTTTTTCGTCCGTTAGGTAGCGCCACTATGCAAGCGCGCTAGCGGAGGAGCAGAAAGAACTGCGCAGAAACGTATGCGCACAAACACATTAATGCGTTGCCTGCGAGGGAGCTTTGCTCGGGACATTTGATGTGACGTCATCGCCTACGGGAGCGTATGCCGTGACGTCAAAGTTCATGATTTACCGGTATTTTTTTAATCGATTTATCCCGGGATCTAGAAGTCGTAGAAGAAAAAGAAAAATTCCGTTGGTCCTCGTTTTTCCTGTTCTATGACTTTGAAACATCACCCAAGTAAGCGCAACTGATCTATTGTTAAGCCAATTACGTAGTCACAAAAAATGCTGAAAACTTTAGGAAAGCATCAAATTCGGTATGGAATTTCCATGGGACCATGGAAAAGTTTAAGGAAGGCGGACACATACAAAATGGCGGCATAAAATAATAATAAAAAAACTATTATTTGACAATAAAGAAATGACAGTTACAAGGTACGAACCATTCTGCCACCTGGTCGAATTCGGCCAAATATCCGGCATGGGATTTCACATGTGTGATATTGGACAGCATGGATAGCCACTGATCATCTGCCCCTCTGATGTCGGAAGATGAATTTGTTGTCCCTCGGTTCTTCTTTGAAGAGAAGACGATACAGGGCGAGGTCTTGACCTGAGACATAGATAAATAGAGATACTATAGTGATTAAACGAACATTAGAGTATTTAATTAGACTTGCTTTATATTGGAAACTCGTCACTGCGCTGGGATCACAGAAAAGGTAAACTAATAATAAATGCCGTTTCCTTGTGTTATTATATCACAACTTTGGTGCTCACTGTAGCATTGTAGGATTTTCTAAAGATCTCCATAATCCTATTGTATAAGTATGCAAATAGGAATTCGTCTATCCAGTCAGGTTTTAAGAATATTTTAAAGAACTTCAATGAATTTTATTGCAACTGTATGTCAAACTTCATTGTAATTATTTTATTAAAATAAAAACAATTATTATTACTACTACTACTACTACTACTACATAGCTACTCATTTTCCTCACGAGGCTGAGTGGGCCCCGCAACAGCCAGTCACGGAAACAATCATTTGCATGATACAATTTTTATGACTCCTCCGGGAATCGAACCCGGGTCTCCCGAGGAAAATTGTAGTCATGCTCCAAATCCAGGAAATGTCGGAAGATGAATTTGTTGTCCCTCGGTTCTTCTTTGAAGAGAAGACGATATAGGGCGAGGTCTTGACCTGAGATATAGATAAATAGAGATACTATAGTGATTAAACGAACATTAGAGTATTTAATTAGACTTGCTTTATATTGGACACTCGTCACTGCGCTGGGATCACAGAAAAGGTAAACTAATAATAAATGCCGTTTCTTTGTGTTATTATATCACAACTTTGGTGCTCACTGTAGCATTGTAGGATTTTCCAAAGATCTCCATTATCCAGCACCCAATGTTTACCTACCATGCTGGCACCGGTCGCTATGCGCATTTACATGTCATAGCTACTCTTTAAAACTTACTCGTATTACATATCCATACACAAGTGACCACATAGGCAGCCGTGTGCAACTGTATGTTCAAATACGAAGCATACGCGGACTGAGGGAATTGGGAGTTGGACTTGAGAATGTGCGAGTAAATGTACTTCATCACTTGCTTACTCGACTCAGCGAGGGAGTCCGGTAATTCGCTTTTGGGGACCTGCAGGATCCCTGGGGAGGAAAAAATAACATTTACCTATGTTACAATATCTATTATTTATAATAGTGTGCTTATACGGAGCACGTGGTAAAACAATTCAAACACTAAAAATGCTTGGCTAAATAAAAGTAAAACATAAAGCCAAGTGTTTTTACCCACCCAAAATCATTTTTAGATTAGGATCGTTGTCGGAAGAACGGTTCGTTTTCTGCTATCTTGTCTTCCTTCTCTCTGCGATTCTGGTGTTCTCGTGTTGACCCAGCACCTAAATGGGAAGTATTGTGTCTCTTCTCGCCCATCTGATGAGAGGCATACTACGACACAGGCGCGCGAACGTCAAGAGTTCGAAGCGCCGCCCGGCCTATATTAACACGAAACAGAATTTCAGCGTTTTTCGCCATTATTATATAACACTTTATTAGGATTTTACAATATTTACAAACAGGTACACGAAACAAAATAACAAAATGATGAGAAATTAACAAATGAAAACGAAAATCGAATAAATTAATAAAAGAAGAATCCGCTACTTACCTCTTATCCGCCTCACACTGCACGCTATACCGACAGTAAAACTCGGCCAGTAACTTAAACAGCGCCCAATTTAAACATCGTGGTACCGCCCTTAGAAGTTCCGAGAACACCAGAACCGAATCACACGAAACACTATCATTCCCCGACTGGGATGAGGCGGCGAGATGGTCGAGAATCGTGCGAACTGCGTCCAGGAGGCGGGATTCCACCGGGTTGGGAAGGAAGGAGGGGGATATTGTGTTAGGTAGGAAGCTGGGTAGGAGTTTGAGATAGTGAAGTAAGTCGGGTGGTCCTAGCAAGGGGGATTCGAGACGCTGACAAAACCTGTGGAAAATAAAAAGGAATGGAGCAGTTGCAAATGGGTAAAAATTATAAATAGATGGTCGATTTCTATACCACTACGCGCGGACAGCGGACTAGGTTAACAAAATGTCTATTTTAAAACTTACTCGTATTACATATCCATACACAAGTGACTACATAGGCTGCCGTGTGCAACTGTATGTTCAAATACGAAGCATACGCGGACTGAGGGAATTGCGAGTTGGACTTCAGAATGTGCGAGTAAATGTACTTCATCACTTGCTTACTCTGTTCGGCGAGGGAGTCCGGTAATTCGCTTTTGGGGACCTGCAGGATCCCTGGGGATGAAAAAATAACATTTACCTATGTTACAATATCTATTATTTATAATAGTGTGCTTATACGGGGCTTCCTGACTGTCAAAGCATATTCCATGGTGTTTATCCACAGAAACAATTTATTAAAACACCTCTCTTAACATGAGAGACAGACTCTTTAATTCTAGGAGTTTTTCATTTTAAAAAAAGCAGAATTTCACTCAGAGGCCCTCTTTTTGATAGCCACTGAAAATGCACAAGTGGCCTGTGGCAGCAAGAGTGGACGTTCAAAGTGGAATCTCTTTTGTGGAATATAAAAACATCACACGACCTTCCTCATCCTATTGAATGGTGCTTATTTGGGTGTTCTGCTGTAACATTTACAATATCTCTAACCGTTTAGTCGATATAGCTGAAAACCACCAAAAAGCGGTCGAAATCTGTCCAAAAGCGGTCAAAATACCGCCAACCGCAGCACCTATATTAACCAAACGTTTTGTGTTCCATCCTTGTCACATTTGAGAACTACATACAAAATTTCAAGTCTTTAGCTTATACCGTTCCCGAGATATTGTTAAATTACACCGAAAACCGCCAAAAAGCGGTATAATGCCGCCAAGAGAGAGAGAGAGAGAGAGAGAGGGAGAGAGAGAGAGAGAGAGAGAGAGAGAAAACAGTTTGTATTAATTGTCTAATTTATTTATTTGACTTGAACTCGAACCACCAACCTCCAGATCCAGAGTGTACCGTGCTAACCACTACACCACTGAGGGTCGAGTCCAAGTCAGGTCATTAAATTTAGCGTAGTTTATCAAGCCAGGAAGAGCATTTGTGACGAGCATTTAATGCTCTTAACAATTAAAATTCCTTAATTTATTTATTTTTTCAAAGGTTTTAGAGAGAGAACTGTAACTGCTTAGGTCTTATCGTCCCGAAAGCGAAGAGAAAAGGAAGAGAGGAAGCCAGTCGTTCCGAGAACGAAACTCATGTTTAGGATTAAAGTTCGCCCCGGACGGGAATCAAACCCGTTATCTGGTTGCTACTCGATTAAAGAAGGAAGTAGCCTACTCAACTGTTCTCACAAGGCTGAGTGCACCCCGAACCCTAATCGACCCCGCCGGAAATCGAACCCGGGACCTCCGGAGTGATACCCACTCGGCCACGGAGGCTACTATTACCTTTCACTGCCTTCACAGATGTCACCTTGTGAGCTCATATCTGTTAGGGTGTATTCGCTGTAGAAAAAAAAAATACCTTTGGTAATTGGACGGCTGGAGAAGGTACTGTACATTTCTTCATCCACCAAACACTCGAATAACTTCCTCATGTCAGGGGAGTTAGCACTGATGAATTCGAGCACCAGACGCGAGTATTGTGCGATATCTACGCTGAGCTCCGCGTACTCCTGACTGGACTCGAATAGGGTGAGCACCATTAGGTCGACCATGTCACTGTTGATGCATTCAATGTAATAGGGAAACAGTCCTGTGGAATGTAGTGGATTAAATTATAGTTATTACTTGTGATAAAGTAGATGTCTGGCTGGGCCCTGGGGGACACGGAGTCTGGCTGAGGGACTTTAAACAGGGAGTATACCAGCCTGAATTTCCCTTGCTAAAGATGAAAAAAAATGGTGACAGGGTGCCACAAGTTTAGGGTGGAAGAACTCTATTATTGGGTTACTTCCTCTGATTTAGGCTGTTGGAATGCTATATTATAGTGTCGAGCTCCCGATATAGAGCTCAATATTAAGGTGCCGGAACCCAGTCACCTGATTAGGCTGCAGGCACCCTAGTTTTTTCTCAGTGTGGGGTCGGGGTTTTTCGCCGCATCCTTGTCACATTTGACAGCTACATACCAAATTTCAAGTCTCTAGCTCTTACCGTTCTCGAGATATTTTGTTTACTGACAGACAGACACACAGACACACACAGACACACACACGGACCAATGGCTGAAACTTTGGATTTAGGCTCTAGGGACCTCAAAACGTGTTTTGGCACTAAAAATACACACACGGACCAATGGCTGAAACTTTGGATTTAGGCTCTAGGGACCTCAAAACGTGTTTTGGCACTAAAATCTGACTATCGAAAATTTGACCCGATTACATTACTTTCCTTCCTATAGGATAAGGAAAGTAAAAAGGTATGATTAATAAAATACGGTTATTCTTACCTTCCATAATTCTAACATGGACCAGCTTCATAACCAGAGCCTCTTCCACAACTATCACCTCCCCCTCCCCATCCACCTCTCGTCCTAGATATTCCAAGATGGCCGCCATCATACCGTCCTCATAGAATCCGACAGAGCGCGCACCACACGTTCGGAAACTTTCGCGCAGGATCGGCAAAAACACCGAGTGCAGAAGAGCGTACCGCATGCGCGCAGTAGATTGGTCCAAACGTCAGCCCAAAGCAATCACCCTAGGGCTGATTGAGAGGCTGAAGAAAAACGCTGACTCCGTCTGTAAAAACTTGTGGTAAAGAGCTGCATATTATTATGTGGTACGGATCCATCATCTTCTCCACATGAACATAAAGTTATTTTGCATGCAACCTAACGCTACAGAAGCTTCATAACCAGAGCCTCTTCCACAACTATCACCTCCCCCTCCCCATCCACCTCTCGTCCTAGATATTCCAAGATGGCCGCCATCATATCGTCCTCATAGAATCCGACAGAGCGCGCACTACACGTTCGGAAACTTTCGCGCAGGATCGGCAAAAACACCGAGTGCAGAAGAGCGTACCGCATGCATTTCTGAATCAACATGACCGCTTCCAAGTAGAACCTCTGGCTCGCATCCACTCTATTCTGTCTCATCCGGTAAGGTTCCATGATTTGCTCCATCATCTCCACATGAACAAGTTATTTTGCATGCTACCTAACCCTAAGGAGATAAAGTTACCTGATTTCTGAATCAACATGACCGCTTCCAAGTAGAACCTCTGGCTCGCATCCACTCTATTCTGTCTCATCCTATAGGGTTCCATGATTTGCTCCAACATCTTGTCCACTTGAATATAATCCCTGTAGATAATCGATATCGATTAATCGATTATGAACAATCCATATCTAGTTATCGATTATTTAAATAATCGGTAATTAAAATCAATCGATAGGCAGTGATCACCGAATACGATTAATCGATTATGAAAGTGATTTATTCTGTCTCATCCTATAGGGTTCCATGATTTGCTCCAACATCTTGTCCACTTGAATATAATCCCTGTAGATAATCGATATCGATTATGAATAATCCATATCTAGTTATCGATTATTTGAATAATCGGTAATTAAAATCAATCGATAGACAGTGATCATCGAATACGATTAATCGATTATGAAAGTAATCGATATAGATACTCATCCGGTAAGGTTCCATGATTTGATCAATCATCTCCACATGAACAAGTTATTTTGCATGCTACCTAACCTTAAGGAGATAAAGTTACCTGATTTCTGAATCAGCATGACCGCTTCCAAGTAGAAACTCTGGCTCGCATCCACTCTATTCTGCCTCATCCGGTAAGGTTCCATGATTTGATCAATCATCTCCACATGAACAAGTTATTTTGCATGCTACCTAACCCTAAGGAGATAAAGTTACCTGATTTCTGAATCAGCATGACCGCTTCCAAGTAGAAACTCTGGCTCGCATCCACTCTATTCTGTCTCATCCTATAGGGTTCCATGATTTGCTCCAACATCTTGTCCACTTGAATATAATCCCTGTAGACAATCGATATCGATTAATCGATTATGAATAATCCACATCTAGTTATCGATTATTTAAATAATCGGTAATTAAAATCAATCGATACATAGACAGTGATCATCGAATATGATTAATCGATTATGAAAGTAATTGATATAGACATCAGTTATTGATTATTTTAATAATCGGAATTATGGGCAATTATTCGGGAATGAAAAAACAAAACTAAAAACAACTAAAATTGTAGTTGTACAGGGCACGGCAACGTAGGTACAACCTCGACTCTTCAAAGAATAGCGACTCTTCAAAGAATAGCGACTCTTCAAAGAATCGCGATTCTTTGAATTTAAGAATCGCGAATCGTGAAATATTCGACTCTTTGAATCGACTCAGAGAATATTTACCCATCCCTACTCGGTGGCGTAGTCGCGTAGTGGTCAACGAAAGACCCGTTCCCACTTGTCGTGAGTTTCATCCGATTTTTTTTCGTCCTGTAGGTAATGTAATTTAAATAGGAGTGTTCCCACTCTCACTAACGCACGACACGATTTTTTCCTTAACGACTTAAACTTATGGTCCCCCATCGGTGACGTAGCGTAGTGCTCCACGAAATCGGTGAGTTGTGGACACCGACTTAAAAGATTACCAAATTGAGGCTAGCTGCTTTAAGAGATTTGACAGAGTAGATTGGTGCGCAGGAGATTGATATGGACTGGATTGGTGCGCAGTAGACAAATGTGTACTAGATTGATGCGCAGTGGACAGATGTGTACTAGATTGATGCGCAGGAGACAAATGTGTACTGGATTGTTGCGCAGTATTTGGCTGCGCAGGAGGTTCATGCGCAGTGAGGAGAGAGTATATGGAGCGCAGCAAGTGCTTGTGGTGGGCGGGGCCTAGCTGGGAGAGGAGGGGAGAGATACAGGGTTCCAAATCCAGAGGGTTGTCCCTAAAATGGAAAACAAGTTTGTGATTACAGACAGTTTGATGAAATAAAAAAAAATGATAATAAAATATTTGTGAATTTATTTGTGTTTTACTAAGTCCTTTTGCAATCGAATTCATTATTTCAATAATCTTTTTACACTGGTAATGCCGCCACTGGTCGCTACTCGATTAAAGTAGCCACTCAATTGTCCTCACGAGGCCGAGTGCATCCCGAACTCCAAGCACAGAGTCGAAAAAACTTCGACCCCGCCGGGAATCGACCCCGGGACCTCCGGCGTGAAAGCCAAGTGTGATAACCACAAGGTATGTTCTATTCAATCTATTCTATTCTACTTTAAGGCAGAGATGGGGATCGATCTCCGATTTAATCGAAGATCGATTTTTTTTAGATCGATTCTTTAGGTGAGGTCGATCTGATGGATCGATTTTTAGCCTTCCGATTCGAATCGATTCAAAAGATCCAAGTTTTACTCGAGATCGAACATCACTACTTCAAGGCACAATTCTTCAACATAGGTACATAACTACATGGGAAAGGAAAATTTTGGTCGGAAATATTTCGTCCTTGCTGGGATTCGAACCCAGGACTCCAGGTCCACAGTCAGTGCTTTCTGTAAAATATTTTTATATCAGACGATACACAGAAAACAAAAAGTAGTGATATCCCACAAAAAAAACTCTTTGTGTAAAAAAAACGCCAAGTATTCCTCACCTATAGAAGATTCATACCCGTCCGGCGACTTTTGGTTACTGCGAATCCCAGTCAGCATTTTCTTCTCCTTTGGCAGTACAAAAAGCAGTGATTTCCTTCAAAAAGTAGTGATATCCCTCCAAAAAAACTCTTTGTGTAAAAAAACACCGTCAAGTATTCCTTACCTATAGAAGATTTATACTCGTCCGTCGACTTTTGGTTACTGCGAATCCCAGTCAGCATTTTCTTCTCCTTTGGCAGTACAAAAAGCAGTGATTTCCTTCAAAAAGTAGTGATATCCCCCCAAAAAACTCTTTGTGTAAAAAACCCCGCCAAGTATTCCTCACCTATAGAAGATTCATACCCGTCCGGCGACTTTTGGTTACTTCGAATCCCAGTCAGCATTTTCTTCTCCTTTGGCAGTACAAAAAGCAGTGATTTCCTTCAAAAAGTAGTGATATCCTCACAAAAAAACTCTTTGTGTAAAAAACCCCGCCAAGTATTCCTTACCTATAGAAGATTTATACTCGTCCGACGACTTTTGATTACTGCGAATCCCAGTCAGCATTTTCTTCTCCTTTGGCAGAACGGAAAACTCGAGAGGAAAATTGTAGTCATGCTCCAAATCCAGGAAATGTCGGAAGATGAATTTGTTGTCCCTCGGTTCTTCTTTGAAGAGAAGACGATACAGGGCGAGGTCTTGACCTGAGACATAGATAAATTTAATAGAGATACTATAGTGATTAAACGAACTCAACCACACTCGCACATTCTTATCCTGCCCTGGCATTTCTAGACAGGATAGGAAACTGTCGAACCAGGTACATTTCTCGGGAGCTGAACATAGAGAGTCTGGAGTAACGACATTTTCCTGGAGAGAAAACAGAAAAAATTGACTTTTTAGTCCGTCCTTCCTTTATTATTACAATAGTAATAAAAAGGTATAAGGGACGGACTATTGTACGTCGTTAGGTAGGAAGCTGGGTAGGAGTTTGAGATAGTGAAGTAAGTCGGGTGGTCCTAGCAAGGGGGATTCGAGACGCTGACAAAACCTGCGGAAAATAAAAAGGAATTTATTTATTTACAACAATACACGGGCGGACCCCTTTACTATTTACCTATAAATGTGAGCCCTTACTAATAAATAATAAAAATAATAAAAAAATTACAGAGATATGTTAAAACTGTTAAAAGTGAACGCGCCAGCCTAGTTAGCTTAGAGGGTAGCGCGTCTGCCTTGTAAGCGCAAGATCGCGGGTTCGATTCCCTTTTGACCTGAACAGATAGTGCCCACCACACACGTTCAATGCTTGAACCTGTGTGGCCGGCAATAACAGGCAGGTTCAATCAGGTTGAATGACTGAATTTTCATCAAGCAGCAATCGGCATTTCAGGCTGCCTGTTGCCTGCGATCTTTTTTCCGCTACAGAAATTCATGCTTCTTGCTTGACAAGCCCAATGACAAGCTTGCTTAGAAGTGTGCGGCGGGCACAGTTCGTTCTCGGAACGGCAGGCTTTCTCTTATCCTTTCTTTCTTCTCTCTTCGCTTTCGGGGATAAGACCTTAGCAGTTGCAGCTTCTTCTATCAAACCTAAAAACAAAAGATGTTCGGTGATCCAAAGTCACAAAAATTGCTGAAAACTTTAGGAAAGCATCAAATTCGGTATGGAACTTCCATGGGACCATGGAAAAGTTTTAGGAAGGCGTGACACGAAAAATCACCGACACATACAAAATGGCGGCATGAAATAAAAAAAAAACTATTACTTATTTGACAATAAAGAAATGACAGTTACAAGGTACGAACCATTCCGCCACCTGGTCGAATTCGGCCAAATATCCGGCATGGGATTTCACATGCGTGATATTGGACAGCATGGATAGCCACTGATCATCTGCCCTTCCATACGCCACTAGTCGTGACCAATGTGACAACACCGCAGTCTTGAAGAAAACACCAGCGGCACCACTGTTTGATAGGAGAGTGACCGTATTATCTGAAATTAGAAATAGAGTCTCTTTTGAACTCAAAACTTTGAAAACCGCTAAAAACTTTGAATTTCGGCCCAAGTCGTTCTAAACAGAAGAGTTGCGCTGATTTAGGAGAAGTTTCTAAGTCAAAGAGCAAAAAAATGGGGAACTAGGGAATTTTTCTTTTTCTTCTAAGACTTCTAGATCTGAAGATAAATTGATTTAAAATATACCGATAAATCTTAAACTCTGACGTCACGGCATACTCTCCCGTACGCGATGAGTCCCGAGCAAAAGCTTCCTTGCAGGCACACATTGTGCACCTGTGTTTCTGCACATTTTTTTTTCCGAGAATGAACCTTATGTATCTAGAACAAAATTTGCCCCCGGGCGGGAATCGAACCCGCAGCCTAAAGTTTACAAGACAAGACAAGACGCGCTATCCTCCAAGCTATAATTTTGTTATCATATTATCACAACTTTGGTGCTCACTGCAGCATAGGATTTTCCAAATATCTTCATAATCCAGATATTCGCTAGTAAAATGTAGACCGAACGTGTTCTAAAGACATCTGAACAGGAGTTGAGTCAGCATGGAGAGTTATTCTGTTGACTTACCCAGATCTCGTTTAGGACCGGTCAAAGTCTGGACGAGATGAGTCAAAATGGATAGCTTCTGATCACTTATTTCAGTCAGCAGGAGAGATGCAAGCTGATCCGGATGAGATCTGAACAGCAGTTGAGTCAGCATGGGGCGGTGTAGATTGAAGAAATGGGACCCTGGAGGAAAAAAAAGTTTATTTATTTATTATTTTTTGAAAAGGTTTTTCGCCCCGGGCGGGAATGGCCTAGCCCTTACAAAGCAGGAGAAATATTTTTTTTTTAAGAGGTTTGATAGGAGTAACTGTAACTACCGAGGTGGGCGAGGTGTTATCATCCCGAAAGGAAGAGAAAAGGAGGACTGGATTTTCTCAGCCGTTCCGAGAACAAAACTCATGTTTAGAATAAAGTTCGCCCCGAGCGGGAATCAACCCCTTACCTAGCCCTAACAATGCAGGCGCGTTCCTTTCAAGAAATTAGAAATTCGTACAGTAAAATTCCTTTAGAAAGATTGATCGCCAGTCTAGTTAGCGTGGAGGGTAGCGGGTCTGCCTTGTGCTAGGTCGCGAGGTCGATTCCCGCCCGGGGCGAGCTTTATCCTAAGCAAATAAGGTTCGTTCTCGGAACGGGCTAGTTCTTTCCTATCCCGTCTTCTTTCTCTCAGCAGTTACAGTTGCCTCTATCAAAACCTCTTTGATAAGAGGGGAGAGAAAAGATGGATCGTTTACCTTTGGTAATTGGACGGCTGGAGAAGGTACTGCACATTTCTTCATCCACCAAACACTCGAATAACTTCCTCATGTCGGGGGAGTTAGCACTGATGAATTCGAGAACCAGACGCGAGTATTGTGCGATATCTACGCTAAGCTCCGCGTACTCCTGACTGGACTCGAATAGGGTGAGCACCATTAAGTCGACCATGTCACTGTTGATACATTCGATGTAATAGGGAAACAGTCCTGTGGAATGTAGTGGATCAAATCATGAATTATAGTTATTACTTGGTAAAGTAGATGTCTGGCTGGGGGACTTTAGGGAGTATACCAGCCTGAATTTCCCTTGCTAAAAAAAAAAAAAATAAATAAATAAATAAATAAAAAAATGCAGTTTCTTTGTGTTATTATATCACAACTTTGGTGCTCACTGCAGCATTGTAGGATTTTTTCCAATATCTCAATAATCCTAACATCCAATGTTTACCTACCATGCTGGCACCGGTCGCTATGCGCATTTATATGTCATAGCTACTCATTTTCCTCACGAGGCTGAGTGGGCCCCGCAACATCCAGTCACGGAATCAATCATTTGCATGATACAAATTTCCTTGACCCCGCCGGGAATCAAACCCGGGTCTCCCGCGTGCAAGGCGAGCGCAGTGATCACTACGCCATGGGAGCTGACTTGCTAATAAATAGCAAAGGCTGAGTGCAATCACCTCGTAAAATTTGTACGCCAAAACCAAACGTCAGCCCAAAAGCAATCACCCCTAGGCTGGATTGAAGAGGCTGAAGACAAAACGCTGACTCCGGACTGTAAAAACTTGTGGTAAAGCAGAGAAGCTACATATTATTTATGTGGTACGGGATCCATCATCTTCTCCCACATGAACATAAAGTTATTTTGCATGGCAACCTAACGCTACAGAAGTAAAGTCACCTGATTTCTGGAATCAACCATGGACCGCTTCCAAGTAGAAGCCTCTGGCTTGGCATTCCACTTTATTCTGGTCCTCATCCTATAGGGTTTCCATGGATTTGCCTCCATCAACTTCACATAGTTATTTGCATGCTTACCTAACTCTATATAGGGTTACTCACCTGATTTCTGAATCAACATGACCGCTTCCAAGTAGAACCTCTGGCTCGCATCCACTCTATTCTGTCTCATCCTATAGGGTTCCATGATTTGCTCCATCAACTTCACATAGTTATTTTGCATGCTACCTAACTCTATAGAGGTTACTCACCTGATTTCTGAATCAACATGACCGCTTCCAAGTAGAACCTCTGGCTCGCATCCACTCTATTCTGTCTCATCCGGTAAGGTTCCATGATTTGATCAATCATCTCCACATGAACAAGTTATTTTGCATGCTACCTAACCCTAAGGAGATAAAGTTACCTGATTTCTGAATCAGCATGACCGCTTCCAAGTAGAACCTCTGGCTCGCATCCACTCTATTCTGTCTCATCCTATAGGGTTCCATGATTTGCTCCAACATCTTGTCCACTTGAATATAATCCCTGTAGATAATCGATATCGATTATGAATAATCCATATCTAGTTATCGATTATTTGAATAATCGGTAATTAAAATCAATCGATAGACAGTGATCATCGAATACGATTAATCGATTATGAAAGTAATCGATATAGATATCAGTTATCGATTATTTTAATAATCGGAATTATGGGCAATTATTTGACACGTTGAAGTCGAAGTTGTGAGCGAAAATGGATTGAAAAGATTTACCGGTATGTTTTAAATCGATTTATCTCCGGAACTAGAAGTCGTAGAAGAAAAAGAAAAAATTCCCTAGATCCTCATTTTTTCTGCTCTTTCACGTAGAAACCTCAGTAAGCGCAACTCTTCTATTATGAAAATAATCGATTTGCCACATCACTCACCTGTAAATAATCTCAAACAGGGGCTTGGCTATCTCATCCACAGAGCGACATTTATCACACAGCACACGATCCATTATCCATTTCAGCTCTTTGAGTTGCTCACTGTTCAAATGATACGAGTATGGCTCGAACAGACACTTGGCAACTAGGCGGAAATAGGCGCCATTGATGATTTGATTGGTGAGCGACATTTATCACACAGCACACGATCCATTATCCATTTCAGCTCTTTGAGTTGCTCACTGTTCAAATGATACGAGTATGGCTCGAATAGACACTTGGCAACTAGGCGGAAATAGGCGCCATTGATGATTTGATTGGTTGAAGAATTCTGAGTTGGCAACGTTGGATCATCCTGGACAGAGCCTGACAACACTGGATCATCTTTCTGGGCAGAATCTGACAATAAAGCGCCTTTGTCCTCAATGGACGATTCAATTTGCTGACCATCTGGCAACAAGGCACGCAGTGTGTTTCCGTCCAACTTTACTGTCAACTTCAGCAAGTTGACGATGAGGGTGCTCAGTCCGGCAACAATTGTCCTCAATGGACGATTCAATTTGCTGACCATCTGGCAACAAGGCACGCAGTGTGTTTCCGTCCAACTTTACTGTCAACTTTAGCAGGTTGACGATCAGGGTGCTCAGTCCGGCAACACTGTTGGGAGAGACGCGTTCGTTTACGCACCGTTTGGAATCGGTTATACTCCCTTCAGAAGCGGTGTTCAACTGTTTCAACACTCGGTTTATCGTGATCAATAATTTGGAGTCTGGCGATAGGAGTAAACCGACGATCGTTTTTGTGTGATCCTTGAAGTCGTGGTTGCAAAAACTCGCTATTAACTCCGGTTTAAAATGTGGCCGTATTTCACGCAATGTCCATCAATCAGTGTGGACGCTGCTTTATAGCCAGTTTACCAAGTCATTTTATTATTATGTATTATCTTGATGGAAGACTCAAAAGTTTATATGGACATATTTCTTTATTATAATCACCCTGTTTATACACTGATGATGCACCAGGGGGGCGAAACATGTCTGTTTTTCTATAAATAAAAATACCCTACCAACCCAGTGAAGAGTATAAGTTATTTCTTTTACATTTATTATTATGTATTAATTTTTTAACTCTTTTTCACGAAACTATCACACGTGTGTGGTCGGCCTGCGTCAATATTTTGAAGAACTCGATCTTTCCCGAGTTTTCTATGTTGAGGCTTGACCTCAGTACCCATTTCCAGCTAATTGTAGATTATCGTTTATCTAATAGAGTAGCTAGAAATTTAAATAATTATTTCAGTACAGTAATTGCAGTGGCGTTTTTGTAGCCAAAAATCATAGTCAGCCCCTAGCCAGCTTAGTTAGCTTGGAGGATAGCCGTTCTCGGAACGGCTGGCTTTCTCCTCTTGTCTTCGTTCTTTCTTCGTTTTCGGGACGATTAGTTTCCTCTATCAAACGTCTTTTTTCAGCCCAAAGCAATCACCACCTTAAGGTTTGTTAAAAACGCCGACCTCGTCTGAAAGTTTGGACACGGGAAAAGGCGAAGAAGAAGCTTCCCTCCTCTGTACGCCACTAGTCGGGACCAATGTGACAACACCGCAGTCTTGAAGAAAACACCAGCGGCACCACTGTTTGATAGGAGAGTGAACGTATTATCTGGAAATAATGAAAATAGAGATACGCTTTTAAAACTCCAAACTTTGAAAAAAAGAGTTTGAATTTCTCGCGACTTTGGAAGAGGTTTGATAGAAGGAACTCTAACTTCTAAAATCTCATCGTCCCGAAAGTGAAGAGAGAAGGGAGACAGGGTAGGAGAAAGTCAGCCGTTCCGGGAATGAACCTTATGTATGTACCTATTTAGAACAAAATCCGCCCCCGGGCGGGAATCAAACCCGCAGCCTAGAGTTTACAAGACGCGCTATCCTCCAAGCTATAATTTTGTTATCATATATTATCACAACTTTGGTGCTCACCGCAGCATAGGATTTTTTTTTTTCCAAATATCTTCATAATCCAGATATTCGCTAGTAAAATGTAGACTGAACGTGTTCTAAAGACATCTGAACAGGAGTTGAGTCAGCATGGAGAGTTATTCTGTTGACTTACCCAGATCTCGTTTAAGACCGGTCAAAGTCTGGACGAGATGAGTCAGAATGGATAGCTTCTGATCACTTAGTTCAGTCAGCAGGAGAGATGCAAGCTGACATCTGAACAGGAGTTGAGTCAGCATGGAGAGTTATTCTACTTACCCAGATCTCGTTTAGGACCAGTCAAAGTCTGGACGAGATGAGTCAGAATGGATAGCTTCTGATCACTTAGTTCAGTCAGCAGGAGAGATGCAAGCTGACATCTGAACAGGAGTTGAGTCAGCATGGATAGTTATTCTACTTACTCAGATCTCGTTTAGGACCGGTCAAAGACTGGACGAGATGAGTCAGAATGGATAGCTTCTGATCACTTAGTTCAGTCAGCAGGAGAGATGCAAGCTGATCCGGATGAGATCTGAACAGCAGTTGAGTCAGCATGGGGCGGTGTAGATTGAAGAAATGGGACCCTGGAGGAAAGAAAGTTTATTTATTTATTTTTTGAATAGGTTTTTCGCCCCGGGCGGGAATGGCCTAGCCCTTACAAAGCAGGAGAAATATTTTTTTTAGGTTTGATAGGAGTTACTGTAACTACCGAGGTGGACGAGGTGTTATCATCCCGAAAGCAAGAGAAAAGGAGGACTGGATTTTCTCAGTCGTTCCGAGAACGAAAGTAATCGATATAGATATCAGTTATCGATTATTTTAATAATCGGAATTATGGGCAATTATTTCGGCACCACTGTTTGATAGGAGAGTGAACGTATTATCTGGAAATAATGAAAATAGAGATACGCTTTTAAAACTCCAAACTTTGAAAAACGCTCAAAAAGAGTTTGAATTTCTCGCGACTTTGGAAGAGGTTTGATAGAAGGAACTCTAACTTCTAAAATCTTATCGTCCCGAAAGTGAAGATAGAAGGGAGACAGGGTAGGAGAAAGTCAGCCGTTCCGAGAATGAACCTTATGTATCTAGAACAAAATTTGCCCCCGGGCGGGAATCGAACCCGCAGCCTAAAGTTTACAAGACAAGACAAGACGCGCTATCCTCCAAGCTATAATTTTGTTATCATATTATCACAACTTTGGTGCTCACTGCAGCATAGGATTTTCCAAATATCTTCATAATCCAGATATTCGCTAGTAAAATGTAGACCCCGGCAACACTGTTGGGAGAGACGCGTTCGTTTACGCACCGTTTGGAATCGGTTATAGTCCCTTCAGAAGCGGTGTTCAACTGTTTCAACACTCGGTTTAACGTGATCAATAATTTGGAGTCTGGCGATAGGAGTAAACCCACGATCGTTTTTGTGTGATCCTTGAAGTCGCTGAAGTCGTTGAGTAACCACAGCTCATTTTCCAGGGCAATGTTCAGCACGCGAATGTCCTCAGAAAGCTGGAATACATCTTTATCAGAAAAGTGGGATACATCCTTCTCAGAAAGTTGGGATACATCCTCCAGCTGGGACTCCAGAAGTTTCTGAATCCGCGGTAATTCAGTTTCCATCGCAAACTCCGCAGTGAAGTCGCTGAGTAACCACAGCTCATTTTCCAGGGCAATGTTCAGCACGCGAATGTCCTCAGAAAGCTGGAATACATCTTTCTCAGAAAAGTGGGATACATCCTCCAGCTGGGACTCCAGAAGTTTCTGAATCCGCGGTAATTCGGTTTCCATCGCAAACTCCGCACAGTGCGGACTCAAAGTGGTGACAATCTTCCGGGCCGCAGACCTGAGAAAGGCATTTGCCCGGGTCAAATTTTCGGACAAGTACTCCAGAAACGATCGGAGGGTCAGGCTTTCAAACCGGTTTGGTTTAGACCGACTCGCGTTTGATTTGGTGAACGTTTGGCTTTTCTCCTTCACCACCCGGGACAAATGGTTGATGGACTCACACAGGATTTGGTTGTCCCCAGGGCTGGTGCAGAGGGCCAAGTTGTTAATGAAGGACCGGGTCAAATTTTCGGACAAGTACTCCAGAAACGATCGGAGGGTCAGGCTTTCAAACCGGTTTGGTTTAGACCGACTCGCGTTTGGTTTGGTGAACATTTGGCTTTTCTCCTTCACCACCCGGGACAAATGGTTGATGGACTCGCATAGGATTTGGTTGTCCCCAGGGCTGGTGCATAGGGCCAGGTTGTTGATGAAATAGTAGAAGAGCTCGAGCCAATGTTTGTCGATAAACTGGGGCTCTTCCCGGAGGATCTTGTAGATGCTGTTGAATGCGATGGCCGCTCCTGCAATCACAAGTACAAAATATGGGGTGTATTCAGCCTAGTGACGACAGCTTCGCTATACTTAAGTAATAGAAAGTAAAAAGACTCGTTAGACTGCGGGGGTAAAGGGACTTTTCAGTTTTATTCCAGCAGGATAAACAAGATATAATTCTACTCTAAGGCCAGCCACTCACTATCTGGCGGACTGATCACGTGTACCTGTCAGGTAGACCTGAGAGGTACGGATCAAGTGACGCTTTATGTGTTCATAGTCTACTCTCTTCTCTCCTAAAGCTCCCCAATGTCTCCTGATCTAAGACTGGCCACTCACTATGAGGTAGACCTGACAGGTACGGCTAAACAGGTTCACCTGTCAGGTCTACCTGATACCTGATGAGCATATACATTATCAGTCAGACCTGACAGACGGACATGTTCAGGCGTACCTGTCAGGTCTACCTGAGTGAGTGGCCGGATCAAGTGACGCTTTATGTGTTCATAGTCTACTCCACCTTTGGAATTCAGCCGATCTAGCAGTCCGATTCCGTCCAAATTTAAACTTCCTCACTGGAAAAACGGAAAATTAGAAACCGGAAAATCTCGGTGATTTTCCCGCCTGTTTATCAAATTCATATCATCATTAAGATATGGCTAATTTGATAATTTGCCACAATGTCACGATCATTAGAAGCAAAAAATCCATTTCAAATTGTTATTTAATTCATAAATAATAACAGGGCATGGTACAGGTGTGGAATACTGATATTACCAGTGTATTTGAGGGACCTCCATGACAGAGTGGGTATCAGGGACATTGGGTTGGGTATCACACTAGGGTTCTGCTAGCCACTCAAGCGTCTCAGACCATCTCGTGTCTGAGCGTGAGTGGCGGGCATTACACACGAGAGGTCCCGCCTTCGATTCCCGACAGGTTCGATCTTTTTTTTTCAGTTCTGTACTTTGTAAAAAGTTGTGAAAAATCTAAATCTGAGGTCAAAACTCCGAAAAAGTACCTTCAAAAGGTCGAAAATTCAATTTTTAATTGCCATTCTAATGAAAAAGTTCGGATATGGCTAATTTGATAATTTGCCACAATGTCACGATCATTAGAAGCAAAAAATCCATTTCAAATTGTTATTTAATTCATAAATAATAACAGGGCATGGTACAGGTGTGGAATACTGATATTACCGGTGTATTTGAGGGACCTCCATGACAGAGTGGGTATCAGGGACATTGCGATTCCTACGTAAAAAGTTGTGAAAAATCCAAATCTGAGGTCAAAACTCCGAAAAAGTACCTTCAAAAGGTCGAAAATTCCATTTTTAATTGCCGTTCTAATGAAAAAGTTCTAAGAGTTGTGACATCAGATTTCACGTCAAAATGCGCAGAAACGCTTGCGCACAAACAAACGAAGCGGGAGTCATATATTATGACGTCGTTGCAGAGTTGTGACGTCAGATTTCACGTCAAAATGCGCAAAAACGCTTGCGCACAAACAAACGAAGCGGGAGTCATAAATTATGACGTCATTGCCTACGGGAGCGTATGCCGTGACGTCAAACTTCACGATTTACCGGTATTTTTTAAATCGATTTATCTCGGTATCTAGAAGTCGTAGAAGAAAAAGAAAAATTCCGTTGGTCCTCATTTTTCCTCCTCTATGACTTTGAAACATCACCCAAGTAAGCGCAACTGATCTATTGTGAAAAGGCTTTCAGCTTCACCACAAAAAATTGGTATCTAGAAGTCGTAGAAGAAAAAGGAAAATTCCGTTGGTCCTCATTTTTCCTCCTCTATGACTTTGAAACATCACCCAAGTAAGCGCAACTGATCTATTGTGAAAAGGCTTTCAGCTTCACCACAAAAAAATTCTTTATTCAGATTTTTACTGAAGTATTCAATTCAGTTTTTCACTGAATAAGAGAACGAAGTTCATTGGTGAAACCCCATTAACCCCATTAGTCCCATTACTCTAATTACCACCTCTAATTTTATATTATTAGAGCAAAGAGTTCATTTCCATTTGATTCATATTTGGATTTCCCACCTGACTTCAAAGCATGATATTACCATGAATTGGTAATTACTTAATAAGGTACCACCTTCATAGAACGGATAGTTACCTTAATAAATCACTTCTGAAAATTAATTTTGGAGAAGAAAAACCACGAAAAAATTCTTTATTCAGATTTTTACTGAAGTATTCAATTCAGTTTTTCACTGAATAAGAGAACGAAGTTCATTGGTGAAACCCCATTAACCCCATTAGTCCCATTACTCTAATTACCACCTCTAATTTTACATTATTAGAGCAAAGAGTTCATTTCTATTTGATTAATATTTGGATTTCCCACCTGACTTCAAAGCAAAAATTCTTTATTCAGATTTTTACTGAAGTATTCAATTCAGTTTTTCACTGAATAAGAGAACGAAGTTCATTGGTGAAACCCCATTAGTCCCATTACTCTAATTACCACCTCTAATTTTATATTATTAGAGCAAAGAGTTCATTTCCCATTTGATTCATATTTGGATTTCCCACCTGACTTCAAAGCATGATATTACCATGAATTGGTAATTACTTAATTAGGTACCACCTTCATAGAACGGATAGTTACCTCAATAAATCACTTCTGAAAATTAATTTTGGAGAAGAAAAACCACGATATAAATACAAGATATAAATAAACAGAAGATAAACAAAAGATATAAATACCAAGAACGAAAGGAAAATTGAACATTTCCGGCCATGTGGTAAGAAATTCTATGGAAATTCATATTTATTTTTTGAAAGATGCTTAATAACGTCACTAATAACTGCTAAAGTCTTTAGTGACGCTGTGACGGGGGCTTTAACCTCCATTCGGGGATTTCAGTGACAAGCTACACGCCTACATTAACCTCACCTAGCCTGAGTGAATAGAATAGAATAGAATATACCTTGTTTATACTACCAGCATAGGACTGAAAAGTCCCAGTGAGTGAGGCCGGAAAAAGCTAGACGATTGTCCGGATACCAAGCACGCGCAACGTTGCTCTACTTCAGTGAACAATTAGGATTCGTATAACCTCAACTCATCCTTTAGGGGTCGATCGACTCAATTGATGGTCGATCTACTCGATTAATGGTCGAACGACTCAATTGATGGTCGAACGACTCGATTGATGGTCGATCGACTCGATTGATGGTCGAACGATGAGGTGAATTGGACGATTGTCCGGATACCAAGCACGCGCAACGTTGCTCTACTTCAGTGAACAATTAGGATTCGTATAACCTCAACTCATCCTTTAGAGGTCGATCGACTCAATTGATGGTGTCGATCGACTCAATTGATGGTCGATCGACTCAATTGATGGTGTCGATCGACTCAATTGATGGTGTCGATCGACTCGATTGATGGTCGATCGACTCAATTGATGGTCGAACGACTCAATTGATGGTCGATCTACTCGATTGATGGTCGATCTACTCGATTGATGGTCGATCGACTCGATTGATGGTCGAACGACGAGGTGAATCTATGTTATCAAGGCAGTGTGGACGGTTCAGTTGTCATCGACTGACGGCCGTCGACGCGTCGACTATGTGTAAACACAGCTTTTCACTCCACAAGTTGATACGGAGTTATGGAGCTTCACAAAGTAACCAAGTCTTCAACTTCTTCTTCTACACCTTTTCCCACTCAAGTGCACTGAGGAAAAAAAAATGGTGACAGGGTGCCACAAGTTTAGGGTGGAAGAACTCTATTATTGGGTTACTTCCTCTGATTTAGGCTGTTGGAATGCCATATTATAGTGTCGAGCATCCCGATATAGAGCTCAATATTAAGGTGCCGGAACCCAGTCACCTGATTAGGCTGCAGGCACCCTAGTTTCAAATTTCATGACCCCGCCGGGAATCGAACCCGGGTCTCCCGCGTGCAAGGCGAGCGCAGTGATCACTACGCCATGGGAGCTGACTTGCTAAATAAATAGCAAAGGCTGAGTGCAATCACTCGTAAAATTTGTACCCAAAACCAAACGTCAGCCCAAAGCAATCACCCTAGGGCTGATTGAGAGGCTGAAGAAAAACGCTGACTCCGACTGTAAAAACTTGTGGTAAAGCAGAGAGCTACATATTATTATGTGGTACGGATCCATCATCTTCTCCACATGAACATAAAGTTATTTTGCATGCAACCTAACGCTACAGAAGTAAAGTCACCTGATTTCTGAATCAACATGACCGCTTCCAAGTAGAACCTCTGGCTTGCATCCACTCTATTCTGTCTCATCCTATAGGGTTCCATGATTTGCTCCATCAACTTCACATAGTTATTTTGCATGCTACCTAACTCTATAGAGGTTACTCACCTGATTTCTGAATCAACATGACCGCTTCCAAGTAGAATCTCTGGCTCGCATCCACTCTATTCTGTCTCATCCGGTAAGGTTCCATGATTTGATCAATCATCTCCACATGAACAAGTTATTTTGCATGCTACCTAACCCTAAGGAGATAAAGTTACCTGATTTCTGAATCAGCATGACCGCTTCCAAGTAGAACCTCTGGCTTGCATCCACTCTATTCTGTCTCGATCCTGTCTTCCTTCTCTCTTCGATTTCGGGACGATAAGACCATAGCAGTTACAGTTCCCTCTGTCAAACCTCTTTAAAAAAAAAGAACCTGAAATAAAAGTGCGTCAATGTTTTTACTACAGCCACCCTGTATACTTGTATATTGAGATTGATATGCAACATTTTTACTACCTACATCAGGGGAATTATCCAACCTCATATTGGCTCTATTTTACGCTTTCATTCCCTCTACTTCCATTTTATCCCTTTTTTCTCCTATCCCTTTTTTCTCCTCTCCCTCTCTCTCTCTCTCTTCTTCCATTTATCCCTTTTTTCTCCTCTCTCTCTCTCTCTTCTTCCATTTATCCCTTTTTTCTCCTCTCTCTCTCCCTCTTCTTCCATTTTATCCCTTTTTCCTCCTTTCTCTCTCTCTCTCTCTCTCTCTTCTTCCATTTTATCCCTTTTTTCTCCTCTCTCTCTCTCTTCTTCCATTTTATCCCTTTTTCCTCCTCTCTCTCTCTCTTCTTCCATTTTATCCCTTTTTCCTCCTCTCTCTCTCTCTCTTCTTCCATTTTATCCCTTTTTCCTCCTCTCTCTCTCTCTCTCTCTCTCTTCTTCCATTTTATCCCTTTTTTTCTCCTCTCTCTCTCTCTCTCCTTCTTCTTCTTCCATTTTATCCCTTTTCTCTCTCTCTCTCCCCCTTCGCTTTACCCCATTCATTTACTTTTCTACTTCTTTTCTCTTTACTTAATTTTCAGTCTTTCCTCCTGTCTTCCTTCTCTCTTCGATTTCGGGACGATAAGACCATAGCAGTTACAGTTCCCTCTGTCAAACCTCTTTAAAAAAAAAGATGCTTAATAACGTCACTAATAACTGCTAAAGTCTTAGTGATGGGGGCTTTAACCTCCATTCGGGGATTTCAGTGACAAGCTACTCGCCTACATTAACCTCACCTAGCCTGAGTGAGGCCGGAACAAGCTGGACGATTGTCCGGATACCAAGCACGCGCAACGTTGCTCTACTTCAGTGAACAATTAGGATTCGTATAACAACTCATCCTTTAGGGGTCGATCGACTCAATTGATGGTCTATCGACTCAATTGATGGTCGAACGACTCGATTGATGGTCGATCGACTCAATTGATGGTCGATCTACTCGATTGATGGTCGATCGACTCAATTGATGGTCGATCGACTCGATTGATGGTCGATCGACTCGATTGATGGTCGATCGACTCAATTGATGGTCGAACGACGAGGTGAATCTATGTTATCAAGGCAGTGTGGACGGTTCAGTTGACATCGACTGACGGCCGTCGACTACGTGTGAACACAGCTTTTCACTCCACAAGTTGATACGGAGTTATGGACCTTCACAAAGTAACCAAGTCTTCAACTTCTTCTTCTTCTTCTTCTTCTTCTTCTTCTTCTTCAACTTCTTCTTCTGCTACTTCTTTTCCCACTCAAGTGGGGTCGGCGTTTTTCGCCAGCCTCTTCCAGTCAGCCCTGTTGTGCACTTCATCCCCCGTTAGGTTCTTTTCCCGTAGATCTTTAATTATGCAGTTTTTCCACCTCTTCTTCGGTCTGCCCCGTTCCCTATCTCCATCTACTATCATCCTCCCAACTCTCTTTTCTACATAGTTTTCCTCTCTTCTTTGGACATGTCCATACCACTGTATATTCTTCTTTCTTGGATTCAACAATGTATTTAAAACAAGCAGGGTCCGTCCCTCCGGGAATTTTTTTAGCCCGTAGTGATTAGAGAAATCAGTACCTATGTACCTACCTAATTTGTTTAATATTCAGTTTATTATTATTCTTGATTTGATTTTACTTTTATGTAATGATTTAAAATCAAGACTAGAGCCCGTTCTCCCTTTATTCCTAATATACAGCCTCCTTTTCAAGACTAGAGCCCGTTCTCCCTTTATTCCCAATATAATGTTCAAGTCACCTATCCATTTATTGGCCTTGCTCGGCGTAGCTTAACATAAGTGACGCTAAAACTGGTCTTAAATGATCGACTGAAGTGTTGTCTAAAACTTTCTCGCTTTGAGTTCATAGGTCGTCGCGACAAATTTCGAGATCAGAGCTCATTTGTGTGAGAAAATGTGAAAAAAATCCCGCAAAAACCGGTTTTTTTGGTTTTTTGGCTTTATGGTTTTCTGGACAAAATTTGCACCACCATTTTCGTGATCCTGGTAAAAAGACCTTTAATTTGATATATAGGTCGACCAGGTTTGGATAAGTCCTTCTATGGGGACAGACTGACAGACAGACAGACACCGAAGCGAATACAATAGTCCGTCCACTATACCTTTTATTATTAGTAATAATAAAGGAAGGACGGACTAAAAAAGAAAAAAAAACTGATCAAGGTCAAAGATATAAAGTCGTGAGCCGATTCGTCAATTACTGACACATCAATAAGGTTCTAAAGACAGGTGTGACGTCATAAGGAAAAATTGAACGAAAATACGAGTATACGCTCAGTAAACTTCGCAATAAGAGAATCCTTAGGATGTGTCCACACTAAAGTTCTGCCTCGGTGGCGTAGTGGTCAAGGAAAGGCCCGTTCCCACATGTCGTGAGTTTCATCCGATTTTTTTTTCGTCCTGTAGGTAATGTAATTTAAATAAGAGTGTTCTCACTCCCACTAACGCACGACACGATTTTTTCCTTAACGACTTAAACTTATGGTCCCCCATCAGTGACGTAGCGTAGTGGTCAACGAAATCGGTGTCGGTGAGTTGTGGACACCGACTTAAAAGATTACCAAATTGAGGCTAGCTGCTTTAAGAGATTTGACAGTGGGAACTGTAACTACTAAGTTCTTATCGTTCCGAATCGAAGAGAGAAGGAAGATAGGATAGGAAAAAGCCAGCCATTCGGAGAACGAACATCATCCCATCAGGATAAAATCCGCCCCGGGCGGGAATCGCGGCCTAGCACTTATAAGGCAAATGCACTACCAACCAAGCTAACTAGGCTGGCCATAGCCCAGTTTATTTATTGTAAGAGGGAAATGTAACTGCTAAGGTCTTATCGAAGATAGAAGGACGATAATTGAAACGTAAGATGCAAGGTAAAGGAGTTTTCGTCAAATGACATTAAAGAGTTCAGTTTTAACGGGACGCTAATTTTGGTTCTAAAAACTTGCTATTAACTTCAGTGTAAAATGTGGCCATATGACACGTAATGTCGTATGCCGTGTCTGTAGCCAAAGTCGATCGATTAGTGTGGAACGTTAAAGAGAGTTCAGTTACCGGGATGATAATTTTGGTTGCAAAAACTCGCTATTAACTCCGGTTTAAAATGTGGCCGTATTTCACGCAATGTCCATCAATCAGTGTGGACGCTGCTTTATAGGCAGTTTACCAAGTCATGTTATTATTATGTATTAATTTTTTAACTTTTTTTCACGAAACTATCACACGTGTGTGGTCGGCCTACGTCAAGATTTTTAGAACTCGATCTTTTCTGAGTTTTCTATGTTGAGGCCTGACCTCAGTACCCATTTCCAGCTAATTGTAGATTATCGTTCATCTAATAGAGTAGCTAGAAATTTAAATAATTATTTCAGTACAGTAATTGCAGTGGCGTTTTTGTAGCCAAAACTAAATGTCAGCCCCTAGCCAGCTTAGTTAGCTAGGAGGATATAGCCGTTCTCGGAACGGCTGGCTTTCTCCTCTTGTCTTCGTTCTTTCTTCGTTTTCGGACGATTAGTTTCCTCTATCAAACGTCTTTTTTCAGCCCAAAGCAATCACCACTTTAAGGCTGCGCCGACCTCGTCTGAAAGTTTGGACACGGGAAAAGGCGAAGAAGAAGCAGCTTCCCTTTTGTTAATGGAAGTTAGGGAACACTGTTGAGAAAAAAAAAGTTTCTGGTGTGAAATAATCTTAAGACTGTTCTAACAAATCGACACTGTATGGGTTTATAGCTTCCCCTTTTGAAAACCTCACCCCACACCACTGCCGATAAAGATAATTATGCAGGTACGAACTTTTATTTCTTGGCCATTGTGGTATTCGAGCAATTACTTAAGGCTTTGGTTTCCAGCTGCGCAATACCTCCAGTAATTTTCTACTAGGAAAAGGAAAAACGTGAGATCTCAGAATCAGAAAACAGAAAATGTCTGATCACTCTGATCAATATAATGAAAGTTAATAACTAAAATAATATCGATAGCACGTTGAATGCACTGGTTTTCGTGATATATTACTAGACCATTCACTACCAGGTAGACCTGATAGATACGCCTGAATAGGAGCACCTGTCAGGTCGACCTGAGAGTTAATAGCAGCAATAATAGGTTAAAGAGGGAACTTTTAAAAAAAAAAAAAAAAAAAAAAAAAAAAAAAAAAAAAATGTTTCTGGTGTGAATTAACCTTAAGACTGTTCTAACAAATCGACACTGTATGGGTTTATAGCTTCCCCTTTTGAAAACCTCACCCCACACCACTGCCAATAAAGATAATTATGCAGGTACGAACTTTTGTTTCTTGGCCATTGTGGTATTCGAGCAATTACTTAGGGCTTTGGTTTCCAGCTGCGCAATACCTCCTGTAATTTTCTACTAGGAAAAGGAAAAACGTGAGATCTCAGAATCAGAAAATAGAAAATATCTGATCAATATAATGAAAGTTAATAACTAAATATCGATAGCACGTTGAATGCACTGGTTTCCGCGATATATTACTAGACCATTCACTATCAGGTAGACCTGATAGATACGCCTGAATAGGTGCACCTGTCAGGTCGACCTGAGAGTTAATAGCAGCAATAATAGGTCTCTCAGGCGACCTGTCAGGTCTACTCTGAGGCTTAGGTGTACTGGCAAACAGTCCCAAAAGATTTATTTCCGAATGTCCTGTAGGCAATGTAATTTAAATCAGAGTGTTCCCACTACACACGACACGATTTTTTCCGAGCGACACAAAATGTCCTAGTGGGCAATGTAATTTAAATGAGTGTTCCCACTACACACGACACGATTTTTTTCCGAACGACAAGTGGGAACGGGCCTTAAGGATAAGTAGGTAGCGCCTTGACCACTACACCACCGAGGTAGGTAGCGCCTTGACCACTACACCACCGAGGTAGGTATTCCATACCTCGGCTGGGATTGAACCCACGCCCTCCTGTTTACCAGGCGAGCGCCTTGACCACTACACCACCGAGGTAGGTATTCCATACCTCGGCTGGGATTGAACCCACGCCCTCCTGTTTACCAGGCGAGCGCCTTGACCACTACACCACCGAGGCAGGTGTACTGTCAAACAGTCCCAAAAGATTTATTTCCGAATGTCCTGTAGGCAATGTAATTTAAATGAGAGTGTTCCCACTACACACGACACGATTTTTTTCCGAACGACAAGTGGGAACAGGCCTTAAGGATACCTTTAAGTTGTATGATTCTAAACAATGTACAGACAAATCTTGGGTGACGTCATTTGTTTACTTTTTGTTTTATTACATTCTTTAAAAATAATGATAAAACTCATGTTTGGATCAGAATAATAAGTAGATGGGTACTTAGATTACTTAGTTACATATCGATGACGTCGGTAGCTATTTTTTATTCGCATTTTATTTTGATACCCCTGTAGCAGAAGAAGAAGAAACTGCAGAAGTAGAAGAAGAAGAAAGAAAAAGAAACGAAGAAAAAGAAGAAGGAGAAAAGAAGTAGGAGGAGGAGAAAAAAGAAGAAAAAGAAGAAGGAGGAGGAGAAAAAAGAAGAAGAAAAAGAAGAAGGAGGCGGAGAAAAAGAAGAAGAAAAAGAAGAAGGAGAAAAGAAGTAGGAGGAGGAGAAAAAAGAAGAAGAAAAAGAAGAAGGAGAAAAGAAGGAGGCGGAGAAAAAGAAGAAGAAAAAGAAGAAGGAGAAAAGAAGTAGGAGGAGAAAAAAGAAGAAGAAAAAGAAGGAGGAGGAGAAAAAAGAAGAAGAAAAAGAACGCGAGACGAAGACAAAGAAGAAGAAGAAGAAGAAAGAAAAAAGCGGTTTATAAAATAAATAGATAAGTTTATAAAAAAGTTGTTTATTTTTGCACAAGACAACCCGATCACATGACTACATCTCGTAAACAAAAAACAACAACATTATTGGCTCCTGGCAATAAATTTATATTTAATCAAAACCACATCAGAACCAAACCACATCGCATCGATCAACGGTTAATCGGTCTCGTGGTTAACCCATTGTCAGCCATTGGAAAGATTTTGATATAAATTATAAAGTAATTTCCATATTTTCTCACTGGCCATTGGAAATATTTCGATATAAAGAAAAATTTCCATAGATTTTTATACGTAGATATGAAGATATGTATGTATTTTTGGCTGGCTTTCTCCTATCTGTCCTTATGGGGTCGAGTGGATTGATGCACCGAAGGAGAAAAAAGAAGAAAAAGAAGGAGAAAAGAAGGAGGAGGAGAAAAAAGAAGAAGAAAAAGAAGAAGGAGAAAAGTAGGAGGCGGAGAAAAAAGAAGAAGGAGAAAAGAAGTAGGAGGAGGAGAAAAAAGAAGAAGAAAAAGAAGGAGAAAAGAAGGAGGAGGAGAAAAAAGAAGAAGAAAAAGAAGAAGGAGAAAAGGAGGAGGAGGAGGAGAAAAAAGAAGGAGAAAAGAAGGAGGAGGAGAAAAAAGAAGAAGAAAAAGAAGAAGGAGAAAAGAAGGAGGAGGAGAAAAAAGAAGAAGAAAAAGAACGCGAGACGAAGACAAAGAAGAAGAAGAAAAAAGAAAAAAGCGGTTTATAAAATAAATGGATTAAGTTTATAAAAAAGTTGTTTATTTTTGCACAAGACAACCCGATCACATGACTATATCTCGTAAACAAAAACAACAACATTATTGGCTCCTGGCAATAAATTTATAATTAATCAAAACCACATCAGAACCAAACCACATCGCATCGGTCAACGGTTAATCGGTCTCGTGGTTAACCCATTGTCAGCCATTGGAAAGATTTTGATATAAATTATAAAGTAATTTCCATATTTTCTCACTGGCCATTGGAAATATTTCGATATAAAGAAAAATTTCCATAGATTTTTATACGTAGATATGTATTTTTGGCTGGCTTTCTCCTATCTGTCCTTATGGGGTCGAGTGGATTGATGCACCTACATACATATCTTCTGACAGATCTATTTGCGTAGCCGGCATTTCCTTTCCATAGGAGGGAATGGACCGCTGGGAAGATAGAGATAAGACCGTTACAGCCCGTTCACACTGCACAAATTGACTATCTTGCAGATTTAATCATCACGTGTTGCACTCTCACGTGACTTAGGTCAATGTTTTTTTTTTTCTTTTTTTTTTGAGAGAGAGGTTTTTGAAAGAGGGAACTGTAACAACGGAGGTCTTATCGTCCCGAAATCGAAGGGAGAGGGAGGAGAGGGTAGGGAGGTATTAAGCCGTTCCGAGAACAAACCTTATAGGTATGTTTAGGATAAAGTCCACCCCGGGAATCGAACCTACGCCACGCCCTAGCTCTTACAAGGCAGGCGTCACTCACGCTCAGACTCTGATCTGTGGGACCGCGGTCTGTCAGAAGATCTTCAATGGCGGGCACTACGTGAGCTTTCAACTTGTAACGAGCACTTAAAGTTACGGCGCAACTTTTATTGAAGTTACGGCGCAACTTTTATTAAAGTTACGGCGCAACTCTTATTGCCATCATATAATTATCTCATAAATAATAAAGTTTTAGAGAGAGATAAAGTTTTATATTATAGCTAATTATGCAAATTATTATTCATTGTGTTTTGCCAGAAGCATGAGAAGGGGTAGCCAGCCTAATTAGCTTGGTTGATAGCGCGTCTGCCTTGTAAGCGCTAGTCCGTGGGTTCGATTCCCGCCCGGGGCGGATCTTATCCTGATGGGGTGATGTTCGTTCTCGTAACGGCTGACTTTTTCCTATCCTGTCTTCCTTCTCTCTTCGATTTCGGGACGATAAGACCTTGGGAGTTACAGTTCCCTCTGTCAAACCTCTTAAAATCTTAAGCCAAGTTTAAGCGCGAACCATCTACTGTCCTTAGTGTTAAAGCGGAAAAAAGAAGAGAGAGAGAGAGAGAGGGAGAGAGGGAGAGAGAGAGAGAGAAACTTTAATCTCAGGCTGTGGTCCTGGCCATAAGAAAATTTTCAAACTCACCTCCTATCCTGTCTTCCTTCTCTCTTCGATTTCGGGACGATAAGACCTTAGGAGTTACAGTTCCCTCTGTCAAACCTCTTTTTTTTTAAGTTTGGGAAGCGCTTGAACGAGAACTTTTTCCCCCCCGCAGGCTGTGGGATTCTCCAAGATCAAGTTTACTATCCAGATGATGATGATGGGAATTCGCTACGTCTCAAATCAAACCCTTTCACTTCGAACTTACCAACTAGACCCGCGGCTCTTAGAAGGCAGAGGCGCTACCCTCCAAGCTGGCTAGAATGGACTAAAATCTATTACACACTAAAAGCCAGGATTTTTTTTTTTTAAGAGGTTTGACAGAGGGAACTGTAACTGCTAGGGTCTTATCGTCCCGAAATCGAAGAGAGAAGGAAGACCTACCTAGTATTGGATCGGGATAGGAGAATGTCCCGGTCATAGCGTCCCGTACGGAGTCCCGGGACTTGAGATAATGATATAGTTACCTGGTATTGGATCGGGATAGGAGAATGTCCCGGTCATAGCGTCCCGTACGGAGTCCCGGGACTTGAGATAACGATATAGTTACCTAGTATTGGATCGGGATAGAACGTCCCGGTCATAGCGTCCCGTACGGAGTCCCGGGACTTGAGATAATGATATAGTTACCTAGTATTGGATCGGGATAGGAGAATGTCCCGGTCATAGCGTCCCGTACGGAGTCCCGGGACTTGAGATAATGATATAGTTACCTAGTATTGGATTGGGATAGGAGAATGTCCCGGTCATAGCGTCCCGTACGGAGTCCCGGAACTTGAGATAATGATATAGTTACCTAGTATTGGATCGGGATAGGAGAATGTCCCGGTCATAGCGTCCCGTACGGAGTCCCGGGACTTGAGATAATGATATAGTTACCTAGTATTGGATCGGGATAGAACGTCCCGGTCATAGCGTCCCGTACGGAGTCCCGGGACTTGAGATAATGATATAGTTACCTAGTATTGGATCGGGATAGGAGAATGTCCCGGTCATAAAAAAAAATAAATAATAATAATAAATAGGAACAAGGATAAAAACAAAGTGGATAAAACTATCAGGTAAAGTAAAGCAATAAAACTGTGTTAAGCACATTGCATACGTTAAATTAAATTACCGGCGTTCACATAAATCGTTTTCCTGACAGTCGGATGACTCTACCAACCTAGTTAGCTTAGTTGGTAGCGCGTCTGTCTTGTAAGCGCTAGGCCGCGAGTTCGATTCCCTCCCGGGCAGGATTTTATACTTAAAGGATAATGTCCGTTCTAGGAACGGCTGGCTTTCTCCTATTCTGTCCTATCTTTCTTCGGTTTTAGGATGATGACACCTTGGCAGTTACACTTTACAATTCCCTCTATCAAACCTCTTCAAAAAAAAACACTAGGTAATTAAATTGTATCTACCTAGGTACCTATCTTTTTTCAAGTTACTTACATTGCTCAGTTCGGAATCCGGTTTCAAATTGGCTCCCAAATCTAACTTGTGACAAAATATCAGCAGAGAAGTCATCAACTCATTTACTATGACATCACCAAAACTACTATCATCTAGAACCAGAAAAAGGAAAGGAATTTTAATTGTGTTGAGCAAGCATAAATGTTTGTCACAAATGTCGTTTCCAGCTAAATACTCTAAGCCAAATTTCATGACTTGACTTGGACTCGAACCACAAACCTCCAAGTTCAAAGCCCACCGTGGTAACCACTACGCCAGAGAAGTTGGTTGGAACCAAAAAAGGTACGGAATGAAGTGGTGTCAGGTAAATTTTGAGAACATATCTCACACTGTCCTTCAAGGGCTAATGCATTCGGGTAAAAACTGTGAGCAGAATGTCGATCCCTACGTAAAACTCCGAAAAAGTATCTTTAGAAGGTCGAAAATTTAATATTATCTGCCTGAACAATGAAAAACAGCACTGAAAAGAACAAAAGATTAGCAAATCAGAGTCGGATCTCGAGATTCTCTATGTTAGAGAGATTTTCCGTGAAAAAAAAAAAAAAAAAAAAGGTAAGGAATGAAGTGGTGTCAGGTAAATTTTGAGATAACATATCTCACACTGTCCTTCAAGGGCTAATGCATTCGGGTAAAAACTGTGAGCAGAATGACGATCCCTACGTAAAACTCCGAAAAAGTATCTTTAAAAGGTCGAAAATTTAATATTATCTGCCTGAACAATGAAAAACAGCACTGAAAAGAACAAAAGATTAGCCAATGAGAGTCGGATCTCGAGATTCTCTATGTTCGAGAGATTTTCCGTAGCGAAGCACGGGCAACTAGTAAAATCATATATGTAACTGATCTACCTACCTAATTTGTTTAATACCTATTCAGTTTATCATTATTCTTTGTAACTCACCGCACAAAGTCTCAGTTCTGCTTAGCAAGTGTCGCCACAGAGGTAAGTAGGCACGATAAGTGATAAGGGATTGGTTAGGAAGGTTGTCCGCATCAAAAGCCAAATCATGAGAACATGTCTGGATGACACTTTGATACACTGAGGGAGAAAAAAAAAAATAAATCCATAAAAACACAGAATAACTAAAATTAGAATATTATAGAAAACCAAGATTATTAAATATCTAAGATTTAAATTACACATTCTGGCAGCCTAGTCATTTTGAATGTAGCATGTAGTACGCCTGTTCTTGTTTAGACTGCGGGGGTAAAGGGACTTTTCAGTCCTATCCCAGCAGGATAAACAACGTATATTCTATTCTATTAAAAAATATAACTTGTCCACTCACCGAATTCCCGAACCAGTCCGTTCACGGCACCATCACATCCACATTTCTTCCACAGGCTCACCAAACTCTGGGTCAATTCTGAGCTCACTTCAGCCGCGGTCCGATAATCCAGCCTCGGGTAGAGAGATACGAGGTTCAGGCAAATAGACAGGAACGAGTTCCAAACAGGCTCACCAAACTCTGGGTCAATTCTGAGCTCACTTCAGCCGCGGTCCGATAATCCAGCCTCGGGTAGAGAGATACGAGGTTCAGACAAATAGACAGGAACGAGTTCCAGCTTTGAGTCGAGACTTGAGTGCTGGGTCCTTGAGTGATAGGTCCTTGAATGGTAGGTCCTTGAGTGATAAATCCTTCAGTGCCGGTGGAGATTCCTTGAGTGCCGGTTCCTGAAGTACCAGGGCCTTGAGTGCTGGTTCCAAGAGTTCTATGTCCTTGATTGCCGGTTCTTTGTGTACTAGTTCCTTGAGTGCCGACTCCTTGAGTGGAGATTCCTTGAGTTGCAGGATCTTGAGTGAAAATGTCTTCACAGGGCCTTGAGTGCTGGTTCCAAGAGTTCTAGGTCCTTGATTGCCAGTTCTTTGTGTACTAGTTCCTTGAGTGCCGACTCCTTGAGTGGAGATTCCTTGAGTTGTAGGATCTTGAGTGAAAATGTCTTCTGTGTTAATGGCTCCTTTAGTGGAAATTCTTTGACTGCTGCTCCCTGGAATGCCAGATTCTCGCGAAGAGATTCCTTGAGTGCCACTTCCTAGAGTACCAGCTCCTCCTTGAGTGCCAGGACCTTGAGTGGTAGGGACTTGAGTGGTTACTTTAGCGAGGAGATGGGAGAGAAGAAACACATAGTGGGATACAAGACGGGCGTTGGATTCCAGCGAGCTTTGTTCCAACTTCTGAAGTTCTAGACTGAAAATTAAAATTAATAGGCGCAGGATTATTAGTTCAAAGGTAAACGGGCCCTCCTTTTAGAGGTCACGGGTTCGATGCCCAAAATTAAAGAATAGCTAACTAGGCTGACGAGCCTAGTTAGCTTAGCCAGATTCTCGCGAAGAGATTCCTTGAGTGCCACTTCCTAGAGTACCAGCTCCTCCTTGAGTGCCAGGAACTTGAGTGCTGGTTCCCTGAGTGGTTACTTTAGCGAGGAGATGGGAGAGAAGAAACACATAGTGGGATACAAGACGGGCGTTGGATTCCAGCGAGCTTTGTTCCAACCTCTGAAGTTCTAGACTGAAAATTAAAATTAATAGCCGCACGATTATTAGTTCAAAGGTAAACGGGCTCTCCTTTTAGAGGTCACGGGTTCGATGCCCAAAATTAAAGTATAGCTAACTAGGCTGACGAGCCTAGTTAGCTTGTCTCAGTTCTGCTTAGCAAGTGTCGCCACAGAGGTAAGTAGGCACGATAAGTGATAAGGGATTGGTTAGGAAGGTTGTCCGCATCAAACGCCAAATCATGAGAACATGTCTGGATGACACTTTGATACACTGAGGGAGAAAAAAAAAAATAAATCCATAAAAACACAGAATAACTAAAATTAGAATATTATAGAAAACCAAGATTATTAAATATCTAAGATTTAAATTACACATTCTGGCAGCCTAGTCATTTTGAATGTAGCATGTAGCACGCCTGTTCTTGTTTAGACTGCGGGAGTAAAGGGACTTTTCAGTCCTATCCCAGCAGGATAAACAAGGTATATTCTATTCTATTAAAAAATATAACTTGTCCACTCACCAAATTCCCGAATCAGTCCGTTCACGGCACCATCACATTCACATTTCTTCCACAGGCTCACCAAACTCTGGGTCAATTCTGAGCTTACTTCAGCCGCGGTCCGATAATCCAGCCTCGGGTAAAGAGATACGAGGTTCAGACAAATAGACAGGAACGAGTTCCAACTTTGAGTCGAGACTTGAGTGCTGGGTCCTTGAGTGATAAATCCTTGAGTGCCGGTGGAGATTCCTTGAGTGCTAGCTTTTTGAGTGCCGGTTCCTGAAGTACCAGGGCCTTGAGTGCTGGTTCCAAGAGTTCTAGGTCCTTGATTGCCAGTTCTTTGTGTACTAGTTCCTTGAGTGCCGACTCCTTGAGTAGAGATTCCTTGAGTTGTAGGATCTTGAGTGAAAATGTCTTCAGTGTTAATGGCTCTTTTAGTGGAAATTCTTTGACTGCTGCTCCCTGGAATGCCAGATTCTCGCGAAGAGATTCCTTGAGTGCCACTTCCTAGAGTACCAGCTCCTCCTTGAGTGCCAGGAACTTGAGTGCTGGTTCCCCGAGTGGAAGGGACTTGAGTGGTTACTTTAGCGAGGAGATGGGAGAGAAGAAACACATAGTGGGATACAAGACGGGCGTTGGATTCCAGCGAGCTTTGTTCCAACTTCTGAAGTTCTAGACTGAAAATTAAAATTAATAGACGTACGATTATTAGTTCAAAGGTAAATGAGCCCTCCTTTTAGAGGTCACGGGTTCGATGCCCAAAATTAAAGTATAGCTAACTAGGCTGACTCGTCCTGTAGGTAATGTAATTTAAATAAGAGTGTTCTCACTCCCACTAACGCACGACACGATTTTTTCCTTAACGACTTAAACTTATAAGTAAACATGGGTCCACACTATGGTCCCCCATCGGTGACGTAGCGTAGTGGTCAATGAAATCGGTGTCGGTGAGTTGTGGACACCGACTTAAAAAATTACCAAATTAAGGCTAGCTGCTTTAAGAGATTTGACAGTGGGAACTGTAACTACTGAGGTCTTATCGTCCCGAATCGAAGAGAGAAGGAAGACAGGATAGGAAAAAGCCAGCCATTCGGAGAACGAACATTATCCCATCAGGATAAAATCCGCCCCGGGCGGGAATCGCGGCCTAGCGCTTACAAGGCAGCATTCTCTTCATTTTCCTCATTCGGTTCACTATAAAAGCTCCTGACCTCGCGTCCTATCTTCAGACTACAAGATATTTCCAACCTACATCACATACGTTATTAATCAATTTTCACCGAGTTCAGTTTAGAATTTCCGAGTTAGGTTTAGAATTTTCTTCTAGTTGTTTAGAATTTTCTTCGCCATGAAGAACTTTATTTTGGTTTTGGTCCTGATGGCGATCGTCTGTTTGGCAAGTGTGTTTGGCACCCCAGTGAAAGGTGAGTTTTTTTGGTCCCGACGAGGCATAAGCGTATTACGGCCTGGGGTCCCAGGTTCAATTCCCGGAGTGACAAAAAAATATAGGCAAAAAAAAAAAAAAAAAAAAAAAAAAAAAAAAATGTATGTGGGATCCCGATATGGAAAATAAATCCCGGGTTTATCTATTACACACTAAAAGCCAAGAAAAACGTTTCAGAAATAAGGCTGGAGAGGAAAAAAATTGCTGGATCGTTGCGAAAATACTCGTATTTGGATTTCCTAGTACTAAATAAGAGAACACTAGTCGCGAAAGGCACTCCGGTTCATTCAGTCATTCTATTCATTTTCCTCATTCGGTTCACTATAAAAGCTCCTGACCTCGCGTCCTATCTTCAGACTACAAGATATTTCCAACCTACAGCATCACATACGTTATTAATCAATTTTCACCGAGTTCAGTTTAAGAATTTCCGAGTTCGGTTTAGAATTTTCTTCTAGTTGTTTAGAATTTTCTTCGCCATGAAGAACTTCATTTTGGTTTTGGTCCTGATGGCGATCGTCTGTTTGGCAAGTGTGTTTGGCACCCCAGTGAAAGGTGAGTTTTTTTGGCCACGACGAGGCATAAGCGTATTACGGCCTGGGGTCCCAGGTTCAATTCCCGGAGTGACAAAAAAATATAGAGTAGAAATAAAGGTGGCAATCTCTCTGCATTATAGTCCTTTTTAAGAAGTGAATTGTAACTAGTGACGATTTTTCTTATAGTTTTCTTGTCTATTTGTCTCATTATAATTTCCAAATTTCAAACAGTTTGTCTGAACCAGATAATAGTGCTTATTTATACTGCTCGCATAGGACTGAAAAGTCCCTTTACTCCAGCAGTAGGCTACTACTATTATTGTCGTTCTCGCATAGGACTGAAAAGTCCCTTTACTCCAGCAGTAGGCTACTACTATTATTGTGGTCAAATTCTCAAATTAGGATTGAGGATAAAATTCCATACCTCGGCTGGGATTGAACCCACGCCCTCCTGTTTACCAGGCGAGCGCCTTGACCACTAAATAGGACTGAAAAGTCCCTTTACTCCAGCAGTAGGCTACTACTATTATTGTGGTCAAATTCTCAAATTATATTGAGGATTCCATACCTCGGCTGGGATTGAACCCACGCCCTCCTGTTTACCAGGCGAGCGCCTTGACCACTACACCACCGAGGCAGGACAAAGCAAATTTCGTCACTAATTTCAGTAATTTAGGGCCTATCTTTGAAGCAAAATTTACTGGACCGATTTACTTGCATTTTCAACCTGGATGCATTTTCAAAGGCAATATGATATAATGATATTCTATTCAGGTTTTTTAAGCATTTTTTTTAGGGTTAGGGGCCCTTACATGTGAATTGTACGTCTCAGCTTAGGCAAAAGAATCTGAGAGAGGTCTACAGTTCACAGAACTGTCCTTTTTATGAGACAACAAATTTTCCTTTTATTGTTTTCCTAGCCAGCCTATAGTTAGCTTAGTTGGTAGTGCGTCTGCCCTGTAAGCGCTAGGCCGCGGGTTCGATTCCCGCCCGGGGCGGATTTTATCCTGCTGGGATAATGTGCGTTCTCGGAACGGCTGGCTTTCTTCTATCCTGTCTTCCTTCTCTCTTCGATTTCGGGACGATAAGACCATAGCAGTTACAGTTCCCTCTGTCAAACCTCTTAAAAAAAAGCATATGCTGTAGAACTTGAACTTGTATTTGAAGAGTTTTAAATGCGTCATTGTTTGCTTTTTGCTATGCTCAAGGCATCGTATGGAACTCACTCAAAAAAGGAAAGAAGGTCACATCAAGCCATCATGTGTTATGCCGATCAGACAGTCTGACGGACCCATGTTTATCAATCCTGTCTTCCTTCTCTCTTCGATTTCGGGACGATAAGACCATAGCAGTTACAGTTCCCTCTGTCAAACCTCTTTAAAAAAAAATGTTTTCCTATTATTCAATTTTCCTATTGTTTCCTTTTCTGCTATTATTCTGAGCTAGTTCTACAGTTAACCAATCCACTGATTCTATTTGACATTCTCAGGAGACCCCGCTGAAAACGTGAGGCCAGTACGTTCCGCCGATCCAAGCAAGGGAAAAGGTGGTGGATATTACAAGGGAGGCGGTGGAGGTGGCTACTACAAAGGAGGTGGAGGTGGATACAAGGGCGGCTACAAGGGCGGCAAAGGACACCATGGGTGAGATTTTTTTCCCTGACAATGGAGCAGTTGCAAATGGGTAAAAATTGTTAATAAAAGGTCGATTCCTACGTAAAAAGTTGTGAAAAATCCAAATCTGAGGTCAAAACTCGGAAAAAGTAACTTTAAAAGATCGAAAATTCAATTTTTAATTGCCGTTCTAATGAAAAAGTTCAAAGAGTTGTGACGTCAGATTTTACGTCAAAATGCGCTTGCACACAAACAAACGAAGCGGGAGTCATAAATTATGACGTCATCGCCTACGGGAGCGTATGCCGTGAAGTCAAAGTTCACGATTTACCGGTGTTTTTTAAATCGATTCATCTCGGGCTCTAGAAGTCGTAGAAGAAAAAGAAAAATTCCGTTGGTCCTCATTTTGCCTGCTCTATGACTTTGCAATATCACCCAAGCAAGCGCAACTGATCTATTTAAGGTTTTCCAGTCCAGACAGCTTAAATAATAATCTCTTTTTCTTCGCCTTTTCCCGTGTTCGGACAGGGTCGGCGTTTTTCGTCAGCCTCTCAATCAGCCCTAGCTAGGGTGATTGCTTTGGGCTGACATTTGGATTTGGCTACAACTTTTACGAGTGGATGCCCTTCGCACTCAAACTCTGTTAATTCTTTAGCAAGGGAAATTCAGACTGGTATAATATTCCTTGTTTAAAATCCTCCAGCCAGACTGATTTCTTTCTTCATTGATTGCAGATAAGTGATTCACATCACTTCAGTCCATCCATCATCCTACACTCTTCACTCCTGTACATTTGGATAGCTGAACTTTGACGTCACGGCATACGCTCCCGTACTCGATGACGTCACATCAAATGTCCCGAGCAAAGCTCCCTCACAGGGAACACATTAATGTGTTTGTGCGCATACGTTTCTGCACATTTCTTTCTGCTCCCTCCGCAAGCGTGCTTGCATACTGGCGCTACCTAGCGGACGAAAAAAACAACTGCGTAAAGTCTGACGTCACACATCTTTGAACTCTTTCATTAGAACGGCAATTAAAAATTGAATTTTTGACCTTTTCAATTTACTTTTTTGGAGTTTTGACTCCAGATTTGGATTTTTCACAACTTTTTACGTATAGGAATCGACCATTTATTTATATAATTTTTACCCATTTGCAACTGCTCCATTCATGTTGGGATTTGGGAGTAAAGGTAAGTAGACGTCTGCATAATATATATAGAATTTTTTCGTCCAGCCTTTCAAAAAGAAGAATAGTTTGATAAAAGGGAACTGTAACAACGGACGTCTAATCGTCCCGATAGCGAAGAACTAAGGAGGACAGGAGACAGAGACCCGTTTCAAATTGGCTCCCAAATCTAACTTGTGACAAAATATCAGCAGAGAAGTCATCAACTCATTTACTATGACATCACCAAAGCTACTACCATCATCTAGAACCGGAAAAAGGAAAGGAATTTTAATTGTGTTGAGCATAAATGCTTGTCACAAATGTCGTTTCCAGCTAAATACTCGTGCCACACACTATCAGGTGGTCCTGTTCAGGCAGACCTGTTCAGGTATACCAGTCAGATTTACTTGATCAACAAGAAGGCGAGAAGCAAAGCTACGAAGTTCCGTGTCCGAATCCTGAGTGATGCACTCCTGGCGGACAAAATGGGAACTATGATATAGGGGTCGAGTGGATTTGAACACATCACATACATTCAGGCACACTCCATTTGTCAAGGGTCTAGGTTTACCTTGCCCTTGGGATCAATTTAATTTAAAAAAGCCATTTACGGATGAAATTTTATAATGAAACAATAAGTTGAGTATTCCGAGACCGAACCTTATCTGTTTAGGTAGTTTAGTATAAAGTTCCTGAAGAAATGCACTGTAGTACCGGGGTGGGCATTTCAGACGAATTTTCTGTCAAAATAAATAAATAAATAAATAAAGTATAAAGTTCGCCCCGTGTGAGAATCGAACCCGCAATAAAATTTTGGATTTATTGGTGATTTATTTTCACTAGGTCGCGGGTTCGATTCCCGCCCGGGGCGGATTTTATCCTGATGGGATAATGTTCGTCCTCGGAACGGCTGGCTTTCTCCTATCCTGTCTTTCTTCTCTCTTCGATTTCGGGACGATGAGACCCTGGCAGTTACAGTTCCCTCTGTCAAACCTCTTAAAAAAAATCTTACCATAAGTGTAGTTATAACAAACTGAGCATGGCTAGTGCACAGTTGTATTTCAGAAGAGTAATAGTGCATCATTTGAATTGATAGATCAGCAAATAGTTGTCGGATAAGAATGTCGCTATCACAGCCCAACTTGATGAGTACAGGGAACATCTGGGAACAAAGAAAAAGATAGATTTACACTCTGCGTACAGATGGGTGAAGGGTGAGTGAGTTGTAAAAAAAAAGAACTACTCTTTTCAGTGAACTACTCAGTCAATGACTCCTAGGGGTTGGATGGAAGAGCAGAATAGAATACACCTTGTTTGTACTGCCAGAATGAGACTGAGAAGTCCTTTTTCGGATAAGAATGTCGCTATCACAGCCCAACTTGATGAGTACAGGGAACATCTGGGAACAAAGAAAAAGATAGATTTACACTCTGCGTAGAGATGGGTGAAGGGTGAGTGAGTTGTAAAAAAAGAACTACTCTTTTCAGGGAACTACTCAGGCAATGACTCAGATCCTAGGGGTTGGATGGAAGAGCAGAATAGAATATACCTTGTTTATACTGCCAGAATGAGACTGAGAAGTCCCTTTACTCCCGCAGTCTAAACAAGGTCTTATTTTCAGAGGTAAAGTTTACACTTATGTAATTAAAACCGTGTTTAACATAGGGGGAAAAAAGAACGTACTACGCTTGCACGCCGGAAGTCCAGAGTTCGATTTAGTCTCGTGAGGACAATTGAGTAGCTACTTTAATCCAGTAGCGACCAGTGGTGGCATTACCAGTGTAAAAAGATTATTGAAATATGGAAATTGATTGCAAAGGAGGGACTTAGTAATGTTGTAATACCCACAGAAGTTGTGAAAAAGTTAGAAAGTTCTGCTTTTTATCACAAAGAATTTGAGTTTTGATATTTTCTCTTACCTTCTCAAACATTTCATCCCGTTCGCTCCCCTTCCGGGATCCGTCCTGCTTATTATTTCCCAACAGGAGGAGAGTTGTGCTATGCAGAAATTCACACGCAGACACGCGCATGCGTCGATTACTCGATGAGGAACCAAGGGAGATGATTCTATCCATAAACACGTCTGTAGAGAATAGAATAGAATAGAATTATTTCCCAACAGGAGGAGAGTTGTGCTGTGCAGAAATTCACACGCAGACACGCGCATGCGTCGATTACTCGATGAGGAACCAAGGGAGATGATTCTATCCATAAACACGTCTGTAGAGAACAAATAGAATAGAACAGGATGAGAGGCAAGAGGCATACTACGGGATGGGTCATGGGCATGCTACGACACAGACCACATGAGGCTAATGTAGCAGTTGTTTCATTGCTATGAAATTTAAAGAATGCTATCAAACCAGTAGTATTCCAAAATTGTAGTCATAAAAACAACAATCTGGTGTGAACATCACACGACTTTCCTTATCCTATTGAATGATGCTTATTTGAGTGTTCTTTTACCCTAACTTTTACAATATCTCTAACCGTTTTGTCGCTATAGCTGAAAACCGCCAAAAAACGGTCGAAATCTGTCCAAAAGCGGTCAAAATACCGCCAAGCGCAGCAACCATCTCTACCAAACGTTTTGTGTTACATCCTTGTCACATTTGTGAACTACAAACCAAATTTCAAGTCTCTAGTTTGTACCGTTCCCCAGATATTGTTAAATTACACCGAAAACCGCCAAAAAGCGGCAATATGCCGCCAACCGTTGCACCGATCTTAACCAAAGTTTTGTGTCGCATCCTTGTCACATTTGACGGCTACATACCAAATTTCAAGTCTCTAGCTCTCACCGTTCCCGAGACATTTTGTTTACAGACAGACACGATTTAGGCTCTAGGGACCTCAAAACGTGTTTTGACACTAAAAACTGACCATCGAAAATTTGACCCGATTACATTACTGTCCTTCCTATAGGATAAAGAAAGTAATAAAAACGGTTAATAATTCACACTTAGTATTCTTACCCAAATAGATAGGAATCTTAGCCGTAACATACGGCACATTGAACAGGAGTCTCTGGCTGCACGCTTCGCTCAGGTTCTCGCGGTTGCCTTCTCGACTCACAATCTGAGAGGCCAGGTTCGAATCCAGGAGGGACAAAAAGTAGACGATGGAGGTTTGGACATTTAAAACGAGTACAAATTTTTGTCGATGGTGGGATTCGAACCCGGGACCTTCTGCATGGCAAGCAAGCGCGTTACCACTGGACCAACCTTTACTCCCGCAGTCTAAACAAGGTCTTATTTTCAGAGGTAAAGTTTACACCTATGTAATTAAAACCGTGTTTAACATAGGGGAAAAACGAACGTACTACGCTTGCACACCGGAAGTCCAGAGTTCGATTTAGTCTCGTGAGGACAATTGAGTAGCTACTTTAATCGAGTAGCGACCAGTGGTGGCATTACCAGTGTAAAAAGATTATTGAAATATGGAAATTGATTGCAAAGGAGGGACTTAGTAATGTTGTAATACCCACAGAAGTTGTGAAAAAGTTAGAAAGTTCTGCTTTTTATCACAAAGAATTTGAGTTTTGATATTTTCTCTTACCTTCTCAAACATTTCATCCCGTTCGCTCCCCTTCCGGGATCCGTCCTGCTTATTATTTCCCAACAGGAGGAGAGTTGTGCTATGCAGAAATTCACACGCAGACACGCGCATGCGTCGATTACTCGATGAGGAACCAAGGGAGATGATTCTATCCATAAACACGTCTGTAGAGAATAGAATAGAATAGAATTATTTCCCAACAGGAGGAGAGTTGTGCTGTGCAGAAATTCACACGCAGACACGCGCATGCGTCGATTACTCGATGAGGAACCAAGGGAGATGATTCTATCCATAAACACGTCTGTAGAGAATAGAATAGAATAGAATTATTTCCCAACAGGAGGAGAGTTGTGCTGTGCAGAAATTCACACGCAGACACGCGCATGCGTCGATTACTCGATGAGGAACCAAGGGAGATGATTCTATCCATAAACACGTCTGTAGAGAATAGAATAGAATAGAATTATTTCCCAACAGGAGGAGAGTTGTGCTGTGCAGAAATTCACACGCAGACACGCGCATGCGTCGATTACTCGATGAGGAACCAAGGGAGATGATTCTATCCATAAACACGTCTGTAGAGAATAGAATAGAATAGAATTATTTCCCAACAGGAGGAGAGTTGTGCTGTGCAGACAGACAGACAGACACACACACGGACCAATGGCTGAAACTTTGGATTTAGGCTCTAGGGACCTCAAAACGTGTTTTGACACTAAAAACTGACCATCGAAAATTTGACCCGATTACATTACTGTCCTTCCTATAGGATAAAGAAAGTAATAAAAACGGTTAATAATTCACACTTAGTATTCTTACCCAAATAGATAGGAATCTTAGCCGTCACATACGGCACATTGAACAGGAGTCTCTGGCTGCACGCTTCGCTCAGGTTCTCGCGGTTGCCTTCTCGACTCACAATCTGAGAGGCCAGGTTCGAATCCAGGAGGGACAAAAAGTAGACGATGGAGGTTTGGACATTTCGAAGCTGCGAGGTTTGCTCGTAGGATTCGATGTATTTCTTCTTCTTGATGTGCGCTAACTTGTTCGACCTGTGAAATTAAGATTTCTTTTGAATTGGTTTGATAGAGGGAACTGTAACTGCTAGGGTCTTATCTTATCGTCCCGAAATCGAAGAGAGAAGGAAGGCAGGATGGAAGAAAGCCTGCCGTTCCGCGAACGAACCTTCCTCGGTGGTGTAGTGGTCAAGACGCTTGCCTGGTAAACAGGAGGGCGTGGGTTCAATCCCAGTCGAGGTATGGAATTTTATCTTCAATATAAATTGAGAATTTGAGCACAATAATAGTAGTGGCCTACTGTTGGACTAAAGGGACTTTTCAGTTCTATGTGAGCTCAATTTTTACCTAGTATTGGATCGGGACAGGAGAATGTCCCGGTCAGTCTCGCTATAGAACACAGCGTCCCGTACGCAGTCCCGAGATTTGAGATAGGGATTCATACAGGGTAGCAGTGGGGCGATAAAGTCAGCCATGGTGTGAGGTGATAGATGAGACACCCAGTATGTCAGAACTGACATGCCAGTCTCGGCAAGGTCCAAATCGTTCAGGCCGAGCTCGAAAATAATCTGGAAAAAAAAATCAATTAATTAATTATTTGATTAAAGACTCGGTAGCTTTGTGAAGGTCCATTTTTCTTTTTTTTTTTTTCTTTCAGACACCGAAGCGAATACAATAGTCCGTCCCTTATACCTTTTTATTACTATTGTAATAATAAAGGAAGGACGGACTAAAAAGTTACGGAATGAAGTGGTGTCAGGTAAATGTTGAGATAACATATCTCACACTGTCCTTCAAGGGCTAATGCATTCGGGTAAAAACTGTGAGCTGAATGACGATCCCTACGTAAAACTATCTTTAAAAGGTCGAAAATTTAATATTATCTGCATGAACAATGAAAAACAGCACTGAAAAGAACAAAGGATTAGCAAATCAGAGTCGGATCTCGAGATTTTCCGTAGCGAAGCACGGGCAACTAGTAAAATCATATAGGTTTGACAGAGGGAACTGTAACTGCTATGGTCTTATCGTCCCGAAAATCGAAGAGAGAAGGAAGACAGGATAGGAGAAAGACAGCCGTTCCGAGAACGAACATTGTATAAAATCCTGCCCGGGAGGGGATCGAACTCGCGGCCTAGCGCTTACAAGACAGACGCGCTACCAAGCAAGCTAACTAGGCTGGTAGAGTCATCCGACTGTTCAGTCAGGAAAACGAAGTATCTAGTATTCGTTTTCCGTACAACCCAATATTTTTACTTTCTATTACCCTTACGTATAGGGAACCTATACAAGGTAATGAGAAAGTATTGCAATCGGTTCGATACTCCCCTGTGTCAACAAATTTCCCTTTTATTTGTGAACCATTAACAAGTACTTTAAAAGATCGAAAATTCAATTTTTAATTGCCGTTCTAATGAAAAAGTTCAAAGAGTTGTGACGTCAGATTTTACGTCAAAATGCGCTTGCACACAAACAAACGAAGCGGGAGTCATAAATTATGACGTCATCGCCTACGGGAGCGTATGCCGTGAAGTCAAAGTTCACGATTTACCGGTGTTTTTTAAATCGATTCATCTCGGGCTCTAGAAGTCGTAGAAGAAAAAGAAAAATTCCGTTGGTCCTCATTTTGCCTGCTCTATGACTTTGCAATATCACCCAAGCAAGCGCAACTGATCTATTTAAGGTTTTCCAGTCCAGACAGCTTAAATAATAATCTCTTTTTCTTCGCCTTTTCCCGTGTTCGGACAGGGTCGGCGTTTTTCGTCAGCCTCTCAATCAGCCCTAGCTAGGGTGATTGCTTTGGGCTGACATTTGGATTTGGCTACAACTTTTACGAGTGGATGCCCTTCGCACTCAAACTCTGTTAATTCTTTAGCAAGGGAAATTCAGACTGGTATAATATTCCTTGTTTAAAATCCTCCAGCCAGACTGATTTCTTTCTTCATTGATTGCAGATAAGTGATTCACATCACTTCAGTCCATCCATCATCCTACACTCTTCACTCCTGTACATTTGGATAGCTGCTGAATCCTCCTCTGCCTGCATCTCCAATCCGAGGTCCCGGGTTCGATTCCCGACGGTATCATTTTTATGATTCCAACACAGGAGACAAGTGTTGAACCAGTGCAGGATCCTGGAAATAAGAAATACATTGTATTCTATAGCTGCTGATTAATACTCATATGTATAACCTGGTCTAGATATGATTCCAACACAGGAGACAAGTGTTGAACCAGTGCAGGATCCTGGAAATAAGAAATACATTGTATTCTATAGCTGCTGATTAATACTCATATGTATAACCTGGTCTAGATATGATTCCAACACAGGAGACAAGTGTTGAACCAGTGCAGGATCCTGGAAATAAGAAATACATTGTATTCTATAGCTGCTGATTAATACTCATATGTATAACCTGGTCTAGATATGATTCCAACACAGGAGACAAATGTTTAACCAGTGCAGGGTCCTGGAAAAATGAGAGAAAACAATCAAAACACATTTAAGTAACGACATAGAGTCAATAGATCAAAACCCCTTGGAAAAAAAAAAAAAAAAAAAATGGTGGTCACTTACCTAAGGTACAGCGTTCTTTTCAGGAACGCGTGAAACATGGTTGCCAGATGTTGTCGCGAAGCATCGTTTCCGGCAACATTGCATTCGACAAATCGAGATAGTCCTTTGATGGTGAGCTTGTTTTTGTTACGGCCCGACACATTGGTGGACCGTAGGGTCGACAGGGAGGCCATTTCCTTTTCGAAATATTCCATGAAGTACTGGGAAAGTAGAACAATATTAGCAGATTAGCATAGAATTAAGGTCGAAACACATAACCGCACTGAGCCCGCGTCGGGACACATAACCGCAACCAAAAATGAAATGGAATGTAGTGTGGTTCTTACCTCGTAACTGATAAGATAGGGCTTACCAGAAAGTGAGTCAGGATATAGAATAAAGGATACTTCCTGGTAAGATGATGACGTTTAGGCCGCTGGATTTTTGGCTCGGATCCACAAATAATTTATGTAATTTTGAAGCACTTGATTGAGCATTCCGCTCGTTAAAGGAGGCACAAATAAATTTGAAAAGGTTCAAAAGTTTGAGCTTTCCGCTCCACAAGAGATTAAAAATTACGAGATTTTTATGCAAGATTGCAAGGGCACAAAGAGCTTTCCGCTCGAGAATTGAGAAGCTTAAGACTTAATAGAAATCACAAGCAATATTAACTTACAGCTGTATGCAGTTATATGTGTGTCCCGACCTTTAATAGGTAAACTAGAAGTCTAAATTTTACATATTCTTGTGCAAATTTAAATGATAAAGTAAGACTACCTAAATTTCTATGAATTATTTAAGGTGAAGTTCAAAGCCTCTTTAAAATTTTCACAATATTACTAAGAATCTCTTTCACTAATTATGTTAAATATATTAATTTTCCTTTTGCTATGGAATTCTTTTGTCGTTACTCGATAAAGTACCCACTGAATTGTGTGTTTTTTAAAAGAGAGAGTTTATAAAAATAGGCTTTCAATTAATATTACTTCATTAATGAGCTAGAATCATAAGCATACTTTTTTGTTTTTGTTCTATTATGTTATGAGTTCTGAGCTTGATTCATCAATAAATATTATGAAAGTATTTGCTTGAAAAAAAAGGCCTTTACCTTAATGGCAACAATGCAAGGAATTCTCGCATTTTGATTGGTTCCTTCATTTTGGGTCGATGACTCCTTGCTCTCATATCCATCTGAACAGGGTATAGGTAGTGATACAAATTTCTTGACCCCGCCGGGAATCGAACCCGGGTCTCCCGCGTGCAAGGCGAGCGCAGTGACCACTATGCCATGGGAGCTGGTATGCAGTTATGTGTCCCGACCTTTAATAGGGAACCTAGAAGTCTAAATTTTACATATTCTTGTGCAAATTTAAATGATAAAGTAAGACTACCTAAAATGCTATGAATTATTTAAGGTGAAGTTCAAAGCCTCTTTAAAAATTTCACAATATTACTAAGAACCTCTTTCACTAAAGAGGACGTTGAGTTGAGGACTGAGTTCTCAATCCTGAAAGCTGTCTCGTTGAGATTAAGAGGAACAAGGCAGATTGTTAAGCCTTATTCTTTTGATGGAGCTGGCTTGATGTATATTGTTGATTGAGAAAAAAAAAAATAAAAATTATGTTAAATATATTAATTTTCCTTTTGCTATGGAATTCTATTGTCGTTACTCGATAAAGTACCCACTGAATTGTGTGTGTTTTTTAAAAGAGAGAGTTTATAAAAATAGGCCTATACCTTAATGGCAACAATGCAAGGAATTCTCGCATTTTGATTGGTTCCTTCATTTTGGGTCGGTGACTCCTTGCTTTCATATCCATCTGAACAGGGTATAGGTACTTTTAATATTGCTATAGGTTACCTTATAAATCGCAACACTCTGGATTCCACCTTGCTCGCTCACAAACGTAGCTACATGTACGTAGAACTTATCTAATGCTTCCTCAATAGCTCTGTTATCTTCCTCTCCCTCAAAATTAGACAGGAGCTCGGTGAAATATCTAAAGCCCTTTGCTATAGATTACCTTATAAATCGCAACACTCTGGATTCCACCTTGCTCGCTCACAAACGTAGCTACATGTACGTAGAACTTATCTAATGCTTCCTCAATAGCTCTGTTATCTTCCTCTCCCTCAAAATTAGACAGGAGCTCGGTGAGTTGAGAATGCCACAATGCATACTCCGGAATGAGAAGTGACGAGAACACGTCTGTGTGGTCCGCGAATAGTTTGAGACATGCTGGAAAAAAAAGAAGCAATAAAAAATAGAAGGTGAAAAATTATTATTAATAAAAATATTAGTTTGAGCCAGACTAGTTAGCTTATAAGGTAGCGCTTTATAAGCGGTAATATAATGACTTTGAGTTGAGAATGCCACAATGCATACTCCGGAATGAGAAGTGACGAGAACACGTCTGTGTGGTCCGCGAATAGTTTGAGACATGCTGGGAAAAAAAAGAAGCAATAAAAAATTTAAGGTGAAAAATTATTAATAATAATAAAATATTAGTTTGAGCCAGGCTAGTTAGCTTATAAGGTAGCGCTTTATAAGCGGGAATCAAACCTGCTTTCGCTTTGTAATGGTAATATAATGACTATGTTCAATAAAATTAACACATGAAAAAAACAAACTAAACATAGAAAAGGAGGAAGCAATTGGTTTAAGCCATCCTAGTTAGCTTAGTCTTAGAGGGTAGCGTTAAGCGGGAATCGAACCCACTTTGTAAGCGAAAGGTCGGGAGTTCGATTCCCGCCCGCGGCGAACTTTATCCTAAAAAAGATAAGGTTCGTTCTCGGAACGACTAACTTTGTCCTATTCTGTCCACCTTCATCCTTGTCTCTTCGATTCAGGGAAATTTTCTTTATAAAAAAAAAAAAAAAAAAAAAAAAAAAAAAAAAACAGAGAGAGAGAAAGAATAGAATAGCATGTACCTATTGTACCTACCCTGTTTATACTGCCAGAATGAGACTGAAAAGTCCTTTTTCTCCCGCCGTCTAAACAAGATCTTATGTATGTGGTACAGAATAGCTTTAAAATGTATAAATAACAAACCTTGCTTGAAAAAAAAGTACCTACAACATATTACCTACCTCTAAAAGCAGTATGTACTCGTTTGTTCGGTACAAGGGTTGATTTGAGTGCCGAATATATTTTACTCCGATGAGAACTATTGGCTAGTACAAGAGATTTGAATTCTGGATTTGACAGCAGATTAGACAGGGCTGTCAAACAGCTTTCGTCTCAGTTCTGCTTAGCAAGTGTCGCCACAGAGGTAAGTAGGCACGATAAGTGATAAGGGATTGGTTAGGAAGGTTGTCCGCATCAAAAGCCAAATCATGAGAACATGTCTGGATGACACTTTGATACACTGAGGGAGAAAAGTCAATAAATCCATAAAAACACAGAATAACTAAAATTAGAATATTATAGAAAACCAAGATTATTAAATATCTAAGATTTAAATTACACATTCTGGCAGAGCCTAGTCATTTTGAATGTAGCATGTAGCACGCCTGTTCTTGTTTAGACTGCGGGGGTAAAGGGACTTTTCAGTCCTATCCCAGCAGGATAAACAAGTTATATTCTGTTCTATTAAAAAAATATAACTTGTCCACTCACCAAATTCCCGAATACCTACAACATATTACCTACCTCTAAAAGCAGTATGTACTCGTTTGTTCGGTACAAGGGTTGATTTGAGTGCCGAATATATTTTACTCTGATGAGAACTATTGGCTAGTACAAGAGATTTGAATTCTGGATTCGACAGCAGATTAGACAGGGCTGTCAAACAGCTTTCAACGATTTTGATTTTAGCAGTACCTGCTTTGACTTCCTAAAAATAAGAATCAAATCAAGTATTGAATCGTTTTATTTTTTCCAGGAATTAACAGTAGGTCAGACTGCAAAAATTTGGAGTGCCCCGTTCTGAGAACAAACATTATCCGTTCAGAATAAAGTTCGCCCCCGGGCGGGAATCGAACCCGCGACCTAGCGCTTACAAAACAGATGCACTACCAACCAAGCAAAGTGGGATGGTCATATAGATCAAAATATCTCAATTTCTTACCTTACTATTCAATTCATTACAAACAGCCCGTATCAGCTTATCGGGAGCACACAACTCTGATGAGAAATCTTTGCCCAACAGCCCAAAAATGGTATAGATACTGTGCACATCCGTTGTTTGTAACTTGGATCGACTCATGGCCAAATGGTTGAAAAGCTGATTGGTCAAAACCTCAGCGTTCAATTCCGATTGGAGAGAAAAATTGCCGGGCAGACTTGTGATTATTTTCTCGAGGCAGGCATAACATTTGGCCTTGCATTGTGCGGTTGTGTCTCCGGACAGAATGGCCTTCATACACACATCCTGAGGAATGACATCAAAAAAGAGGTAGGTAAGTAAAAAACAAAAACATTTCAGATTGGAGGTAAAGTACAAGAATTAATAAATAAGTCAAGGATAAAAGATTAAAATAGTAATACATACTTAATAATGTAGGTGTGGGTATTTTCTTTATTCTGCCATCACCATTTGGCTAAAGCTAAAGTTGCTGCTACAACAACCACCAAGGCAGGTAGTAAGAGGAGATTACCTTAATGATAGCCACATACTGAACAACTCTCCGATTGTATTCCAGCAGGAGTTTCAGAATCAATCCAAACATCAAATCAAAACAGGGCCGAATAGTTTTGACGTGAAAATATTTGGTGATAAACGCAGGCAACCCATTGTCTGGATTGAATATGTTACTCATGTAAACATCTGTGAACAAAAAGAGTAGGTGATGATTTGAATTTTGTCTTTTCTAGTTATGAAGGTATTCATGGTTGAACAGGTCTGTCAGGTCTACCTGATACCTGATGAGCACACACTAAAACTGGGTCTCTTTCAGGTTACCTAACTGCTGCAAAAAAAAAAACAGAGAGAGAGAGAGAGAGAGAGAGAGAGAGAGAGAGAGAAAGAATTGAATAGCATGTACCTATTGTACCTACCCTGTTTATACACTGCCAGAATGAGACTGAAAAGTCCTTTTTCTCCCGCCGTCTAAACAAGATCTTATGTATTTGGTACAGAATAGCTTTAAAATTTATAAATAACAAACCTTGCTTGAAGTCAGTCAGATTATTATTAAAGAGATTTGATATTGATAGAGAGAACTGAGAGAGAGATGACTGCTGAAACCCTCCAAGAGAGAGAGAGAACTGTGTTATTAAGGGAAGGCCCATTCCCACTTGTAGGTCGGGAAAAAATCCTGTCGTGTGTAGTGGGAAGTCTCATTAAAATTATACATTAAGTACATACCTATTACCTGCAGGACATTCGAAAAAGAAAAAGAAAAGAAAAAAAATCGGATGAAACTCACAACAAATAATGGGAATGGGCCTTTATCGCCTCGGAATCAAAGAGAAAAAGAGGGCAGGATAGTAGAAAGCTAGCCTCACTCCCCCCTGGGGCCGGGGAAAGCCAAGAACTCGATTGTCCATATGGAAGGGACAGGAGAAAGCTCGCTAGTCCGAGCACGAATCTTATCTGTTTAGGGTAAGATTCTCTCCGGATGGGAGTCGACCCCGCGACCTAACGCTTTCAAGCCATACCCTACTCTCCAAGGTAACAGGTAATTAGGCTGGCCTGCTGGCTAGTCGGCTGCAAATGCAACTGTATACATATACAGAGTGTTTCGAAAAAGTTTGGATAGAAGTTCACCAAAAGCCAAACATAATGCTCGTACGTCTAAGCAAGTAACGGTAAAATAAAAGTATAACAGTATTTACTCCAAATATAACATTTACTCCAGGTATAAAATGATATAAAAGTGTTAAGTGTTATACAGTAGGACCCACACAAATCTAAATCTAAAAGTATAAACTAAATTACTAAACAAGATATGGAGGGGAAAAGTATATCGCTTTATGTTATACTGGTTATACTTAATAGGAGAAAGGAGGGGAGGGGGGCCTCGGTTGACTCACGACCGGTTATATGAAGCGAGGCAAGGTGGGTGACTCAAGGATGTACAGCTCTGTTCAGGACGAGTGCAGCGTTCCATTTTGGCCTCCCGCAAAACTGAAGTTTCAAAAAACAACAGGGAAACTTTCTCCTTCTCTCGTTAAAAACTGGTATCTTGTGTTAGGATTCGACAGGAATTTTGACTAACATGCTTTCGATAAAAACTTCTGTTAAAATCAACGAGAATATTCTGAAATGAAACCGATTAATCCCGGATTGTAGTGATGTAGTGATGCGGCAGGGGCCCCCCCCCCTCGAGCCTCATTTTTCTTCTACACTGTAAGACAGACTCCGAAAATTTTGAGCATCCCCCCCTAGATAACTGTTTGGATTCACGCCCCCCCCCCCTTGACGAAATCCTGGATTGGGCCCTGCTCATCTTGAAAGTGTATTTGCGATCACCTGTCGGAAGAATTCCTATTTTGGGAGAAGGGACCTCTCGTCTCACGAGAGTTAAATGAAGGGGGCGAGTTCTCACCCACATCTCTTTGGTGAAGCTAGTGGTTGTCAGAAGTCGCCAACGCCAACTAAAAGAAATCCGTTCAGTCCAAAGACACATCCACACACTATCAGGTGGTCCTGTTCAGGCAGACCTGTTCAGGTATACCAGTCAGATTTACTTGATCAACACACACACTATCAGGTAGTCCTGATTAAGTGTACCTGTCAGGTCTACCTGATAGTGAGTGGGAAGCCTAAGTAACAATAAATTTTGGGTTCAATCAGGTCCTTTGAAGAGCCAGAGGGTGGCCCTTGGAAGACCCAAAGGGTGGGTGGCTCTTTTCTTGAGTTCTACAGTTCAAGGGGGCGAGTTCTCACCCACATCTCTTTGGTGAAGCTAGTGGTTGTCAGAAGTCGCCAACGCCAACTAAAAGAAATCCGTTCAGTCCCAAGACATACATATCCTTGAAGAGTATCTGCAATACATTAACCCTTGAGGTTTTTGTTGAACATCTTTTGGTCACCATTCCTAGCTTATTGTAATAATAGGTATAGGTGTAGACATCTGCAATACATTAACCCTTGAGGTTTTTGTTGAACATCTTTTGGTCACCATTCCTAGCTTATTGTAATAATAGGTATAGGTGTAGATATCAATATCCGGTAGGGCGGAGAGGGGCTTGATATCAAAAAGAAACCAGACAGCGGTTCCCAATGGATCACTGAAAGGAACGTTGGGCTTGGTTGGTATCCAAACGCGTATCTGGCTGACCTCTCTGGTAATCTCGTACTGTTGGGTGCAGGCTTTTCCCGGACCAACTCAGGCTGGATGAGCTAAACATTTGTGGAGGCGGGTACAAATAGAGAAAAGACGTAACTTATTTGAAAGCGTGGATTGTACTCAAGGAGCGGTTATTATCGTATCGAGTGTAAAACATTAGGCGTATTTTCTTTTCGGAAAGGGAACCGATTGCGATGGCGCTAAATCGCGGAATTCTCATGGTTTATCACAGGCTCCATTTCAGTTCCCAAAATCAAATCAAATCATGGTATCTTTGTGGTAAAGCAGAGAGCTTTTTCACAACTTACTGGGTATCACAGTATTACAAGTATTTCATTTACTCAATCATCTTATTTATTATCGCTCGTTATTCTTCTCTCTTCGATTTCGGGACGATAAGACCTTAGATGTTACAGTTCCCTCTATCAAACCTCTAAAAAAAGCTGTGTAAGATGAACAGCTCGCGGAACCCCTAGGTTCCGCGGAACACCAATTAAGAAACACTGCACTAAACCATATTATTTGAAACTTACCAAGGTCCGAGCCATGTGGTGCAACCCCATTGCATGGAAACAGAAGTGACTCCATGTTGCACACCACAGCTGATATTTGACTTGCAGTGGTATAATCATCTTGTACTGTTACCAGTCTGTACAGCTCACTCAGATATTTGAGCACCTCGTTTGCCATTCTGCCGGGAACTCTATGAACGAGACATTACTGATTTGCTTTTATTGCTTTCAACACATGTGTATGTGACCTGCAACAAACATATATTTTTACCACTTTCAACAGGTGTCTGTAACCAACCTTGGTAATTATTTAGAAGCTACACCGATGAAAAAGAAAGCTCCCTTTTGTGTTTAACTTAACCCTATAATAACACTGGTCACTCCTCCTTTTTGTAGCAATTTTCCATTGACATGACTTCTGAACAAGCACCCAAAATTTTACCACTTTCAACAGGTGTTATACAATGAGAAAATGAGAGCTTCAAAGTCAGTCCAAGAAGCAAAAATTACCTACCTTAGGTAATGGGGTAATACGAAAATTGCACCAAGTTGTGATGATACCGGGAATTCTAAAGTAAAATTAACAGTACAATTAAAAGGTAGGTTTGAACGTATGAAAAGAGAAACAATAAGCACTATGATTACTTGATTACACAAAAAAAGAATAGAGAAAATTGAGAAACATCGCCAGTTTACCAGTTATCAATTTTTTATTTCCGAATTTTCCGGTAGAAACATAGAACGGTTATTAGAACTTAGAACGTAGATCGGGCTGATCGGGCAGAATGGCAGATAAGGAATCAAAAAAAATATTTGAATTTTTCATTTTCGCGGGTAAAATTTGTTTACATACGCGAAGTTGGCAATCTACAACTTTTTTCCAAGTGGTTCCCAAAATCCAAGGAGGTAAGAGAAGTGAGAACTTGCGAAGACGAAAAAGTGAAGCCAAAGTTATGTTTTTTTTTTTAGGAAAGAAGAGGGGAGATTTGGGAAAACAAAAAAGGAAAGCCAAATTTTTTTTTTTTTTTTTTTTTTTTTTTTTTTTTTTTTCAAGTAGGTACCTAGGTTATTAATGGCCAGCCTAGCCTAGCGTGTGCTGGGTCGTGGGTTTGATTCCTACCAGGGGCGAAATTTATCGTAAAAATGTAAAATTCATTCCCGGCTCGGCTGGTATTCTTCTATCCTATCGTCCTCTCCTTCTCTCTTCGATTTCGGGACAATAAATCTCCTTACTTGTTACGCCAGCCTAGTTTATCTTGGTTGGTAGCGCGTCTGCCTTGTAAGCGCCAGGACGCGGTTCGATTCCCGCCCATAGCGTATTTTATCCTCAACGGATAATGTTCGTTCTCGAAACGGCTGGCTTTTTCCTATCCTGTGTGTCTTCGATTTCGTTACAAGACCTTAGCAGTTACTGATCCCTCTAATAATAATTAAAAAAATCCTTTGTTACAGTTAAGTTCCCCCTACCAAAAGAAAAAAAAAAGTACGTTATTTACATTAGAGGTAAATAGTTAAGAATACCTGCAACAGTGAGTAGGTATTTAATAATAATAATTAATAAGAATACTTTTCATTTATATAACAGTATTCACACTAGACTTGCACGCCGGAAGTCCCGGGTTCGATTTGCGTGGGGTGGTTTTTTTTTTGCTCCGTGCATGGGATTCAATTCCGGTAGGTACCTAGGTACAAATTTAATGAATAGGGGGGGGGGGGGGGATTTGGCCGTTGTGGGGGGGTATAGATTACCTTATAAATCGCAACACTCTGGATTCCACCTTGCTCGCTCACAAACGTAGCTACATGTACGTAGAACTTATCTAATGCTTCCTCAATAGCTCTGTTATCTTCCTCTCCCTCAAAATGAGACAGGAGCTCGGTGAAATATCTAAAGCCCTTTGCTATAGATTACCTTATAAATCGCAACACTCTGGATTCCACCTTGCTCGCTCACAAACGTAGCTACATGTACGTAGAACTTATCTAATGCTTCCTCAATAGCTCTGTTATCTTCCTCTCCCTCAAAATGAGACAGGAGCTCGGTGAAATATCTAAAGCCCTTTGCTATAGATTACCTTATAAATCGCAACACTCTGGATTCCACCTTGCTCGCTCACGTTCATTCAGGTGATTACAGATTAAATTAATTCAATAGAGATAAAGATAAGAGTTTTCTTAAAAAATTAAACAACAATAACAATACTAACATAAATAAATAAATAAATAATAAAATGATAGATAATAATAAATGTCAAAACACGTGAGCAAGACAGAGACAGGAGAGGAGAGAGAGGGAGATTCAAAGTTGCATATTGAACGTAACTGTACCACGAATCGAAGAAAAAGAAACAGGGTGTCCATATACTCTAGTACCCACCCGTAACCTCGCATTGAACCAATTCCCAAGCCCACCTCTTTCTGGTCTACACTGTAAATTCCCCGTATACAGAGAAAGTACATGGAGTTCTGTATACAGAAGGCTATACATAAAAGTATACAGAATTCTAGCCTCCCCCTCTCTTCTAGTTACCCACTGTATACACGCACACGCAATACTGTTTATATATATTATTTACTTTTTTATGTGTATGTACTTTTTATATACTTTTATGTAGTTACTATTTACTTTTTTATACCCAGTGTTGCCAAGTTTCTATATTTTTTTTTTTTATTTTATAGGTTTACCTTAATATTTTATCTTCTACCCCTAAAGGTCTTTTTACTTTTTTTGAGACTTTGCAGGGCAAAGTGCGACGTTGTCATTGTAACAAAATGTTCATTATGGTAACCTTAGTGTTCAACTGGCAACACCTATTCCGACCAAAAGAATGCTTAACTTTTTCACCTTCAACGAAAAAAGCCTAAGATAAATAAATAAAATCTAATGAAACATTGGTCCCGTTCCGGTATAGGTATTTCATATGGCTGATGGGGATAAACCGATAAACAGCCAAATTTTGAGAACTGTTTGGGGGGGAAATCTGGGGGTTTACAATTTTTCCGAATGAAGGATGCCATGTCGAACTGTGGAAAACCGGATGTTTCTAGAATATTCTAGAATTCTAGATCGTCTAAAAAGAGTTTACGACTTAGAAAACGTGAGTCAGTCAGATTATTATTAAAGAGATTTGATATTGATAGAGAGAACTGAGAGAGAGATGACTGCTGAAACCCTCCAATAATTATGTCATTGTACCCTACTTCCTGAGACGGACTTGACCGTGGTCCCATTCAGGTACCCTCAAGAGCCACTGTTACTGTCTGTGACAGTCTGTGGCTTGACAGGGCTGGTTTTGTCTCAGTTTTACGTCCTCCAGCGAGACGAACATAATGAATAAAAGTATAAATGAAAAACTAAATCCAAGTATAACAGGAATAACAGGTCAGGTTTGATACAACCTACGAGTAAAAGTATAAATTAAATATTAAAGCCAAGTATAACGAAAATAACAGTTTGCTACAACGTTTCATCAAAGAACCTAAAATTAAATATAACAAGAATAACAGGTTTGGTAGAACCTAACATTTTTTTTTTTTTTTTTGTTTTTTGGCTTTATGGTTCTCTGGACAAAATTTGCACCACCATTTTCGTGTTCCTGGTAAAGACCTTTAATTTGATATATAGGTCGACCAGGTTTGGATAAGTCCTTCTATAGGAACAGACAGAGTGACAGACAGACGACACTGAAGCGAATACAATAGTCCGTCCCTTATACCTTTTTATTACATGGTTTTTACTATTGTAATAATAAAGGAAGGACGGGCTAAAAAGGAAATAAAAAGAAAGGAAGGTTTATAACGTCTTTTTTTTTTAAACGAAAAAAAAAAGGAATTTACCTTTGTTGTTGTTGTTGAATTTGTTGTTGGGTTCGTGCTGCATTATTGTTCATAACAGGTATAAGGGGAGGTGGGGCGAGACGTTAATTTTTAAATTTTACTACATTTTCAAGTACATTTTGTATATAAAATTCTATTATTCTGTACAAGGCCAATAAAATTTGGTAGGTTGAATATTTCAGAGCACCAATATATAGTAATTGAGATCCTTACCAAAATATTGAAGAAACTGAGTAAATGCCCAACAAAGAGCCTAAATGCCAGGTAAATTAATATCCTCTGCCCAAACACTGTCAGCATCAATAGAACAGGAACCACTCCAACTTTGACACCAGTTTACATTTTACAAAGGTAAAATAGAAAAAAAAAAACATAATTTCAAAGACAAGAATTGGTCACTAAAGATTAGTTTTAAAGATTTGGGAACTAGATTTTGATAATTTATCAAATAATAATGGGAAATTAATCTAGCTATGGAAATTCAAAATTCAAGTTCGCGGCACTCGCGAGTAATGCACATGGTAAAAAATGACGCAGCGCCAAGATAGGGCTCAATTTATTGAAAATGTACAAAGTTTCTAGGTTCTAACGAAATAGTGGTATTTTTCGTTAATCTATAATATATTGAATCTAGATCTAGGGGGGTATTAATAAAATATTCAAAAGATTTTTCTGTAGTAGTAAAAAATTAAAACACGCAAAAATTGTGGGCGCCTTTCAGAAAAAAAAATTCACGTTTCGAAAAAATCGCAAGAATAAACTGAAGAGCTGAGAACATTCGGTTCACACTGTACGAGATGTACAGTTTCGTTCAAGCACCGCAGAATGTGCAACGAAATGTTTACAAAAACTCCGATTTCAAAACAGCCGAAGTCGCCCGAACGGCAAATTCCGAGCCTTCGGCGAGTGATTTTCGTTACAATTTCAAATCCAGCCAATCGGAGACGAGAGCGACGTAGGTTTTTCGAAAAGAAACAAGCAACCATCACACTCCCATGACGTCACGACGCGATAAGCTATAACGCCACCCGGCCTCGGATTAGTCTTGTGGGAGTTGGGTCCAGGGGGCGGGGTTCGAATCCAGGAGTTGCTGCCTGTGACACCGTGCTTGGTGGCGGATATGAGGAGCTGGGAGTCTACCACCTGATGGGAGAAGAGAAGAAAATTGATTGAATGAGAAAGTGAGGTTTGTTAACAAAACTTGGAGTAGTTCTAGCACCCATAGAATAGAATATTATACTGTAAGAATGAGACTGAAGAGTCCCCTTTCTTTTTTCACAATGTGAACACACTAGTGCTGGAGTTCACCAACTCAGGATTGAAGTGAAACAAGGATTTCCCTATACCTAATACCCACAGGTCAACCTCGGATTGAACTCAATCCTGAGACATTCCACAGTGGTAAAACTCGACCTAGCTCATTTGTTATGCCTAACAGACGAAAATTTGTGACAGAAAAAATTGTTTTATCCAATGTGAACGGGTTGTACTTGCACTATAAATGGTAATCATGATTGACTAGGTATTTTTCTGTAGGACATTAAAGTTTTAAAGTTTTTCCCCCCTTCTGAGAGAAGCTGACTTACCTTATTCGGCCAGTACTCTTCAAACACATCACTCGCACTGAAGTAGGACTTGATATCGTTCAAACTAGTTACGCCACAGGTCTCATTGTTAAACAGCTCATTCTTGATACCCTGCACTTTACAGCAGAACTTCAAATATGCTAGCTCCCAGCCTGTTAGCTCCACGGATTTTGTTTTCAGCTTATCCGTTTCGCCTGTGAGAGAAATTAGAACATATCATGATAAACATTTCAAGTGTTAATGATACCTACATAGGATTTCAAAAAAACAGAGGAGGAGAGGAGGGTGTTTTAATTTTAGTGTGATTTAGTAAAAATAACTACATAAACTGAACCCCTCCTTAGATGCCACAATTGTAGACAAATACATCTACAGTTCAGACAAGGAATAAAATAATTAATAAAGAATTGTAGGTATATGTAAAAAAAAAAAGATTTATTGAAAAAAAAAGGAGCTTTCACAAAATGAGCAGTGACCAGTATTATTATAGAATAGAATATACCCTGGTTATACTGCCAGAATGAGATTGAAAGGTCCCTTTATTCCCGCAGTCTAAACAAGGTCTCATGTAATTGGTACAAAATAGGTGAAAATATTATAAAATAAAAAAACCTTGCAAAATACAAAAAAAAAGGTAAGAAAGAAAGATAGAAACAACAACACACATTAAACAAGAAGAAGACCAAATAAAAGCAAAATGGAGCTTTTACTCGTATATGATTTATTTGAAGATCTAAAATCCTTCCCAATCTAAAATACACATATATTTCATTGTCATAGCTTTTGGATAATTACCCAAAAATCTTACCTGTTGTACATTATTGGGGGCTCGGGCTGGCACCGTGGCTCCATTCCAGTTAGCGGGCACCCCATTGATAGCTATAACGCCACCCGGCCTCGGATTGGTCTTGTGGGAGTTGGGTCCAGGGGGCGGGGTTCGAATCCAGGAGTTGCTGCCTGTGACGCCGTGCTTGGTGGCGGATATGAGGAGCTGGGAGTCTACCACCTGATGGGAGAAAATTTGTGACAGAAAAAATTGTTTTATGCAATGTGAACGGCTGTACTTGCACTATAAATGGTAATCATGATTGACTAGGTATTTTTCTGTAGGACATTAAAGTTTTTCCCCCCTTCTGAGAGAAGCTGACTTACCTTATTTGGCCAGTACTCTTCAAACACATCACTTGCACTGAAGTAGGACTTGATATCGTTCAAACTAGTTACGCCACAGGTCTCGTTGTTAAACAGTTCATTCTTGATACCCTGCACTTTACAGCAGAATTTCAAATATGCTAGCTCCCAGCCCGTTAGCTCCACAGATTTTGTTTTCAGCTTATCCGTTTCGCCTGTGAGAGAAATTAGAACATATCATGATAAACATTTCAAGTGTTAGTGATACCTGCATAGGATTTCAAATGCTCTTGGACTGCAAACCAAATGCATACCCCATAATAAAATTTTAAAGGGTTTAGTCTGAGGGGGCCCCTGGGTGAATCGTGGAACCGAGGGTTGGATGCTTCCATTTAAAAACATATTTTCAAGTACCTTCAGCTTTTTTTCGTGAAATTCCCTGACTTTTCCAGTCTCCATGAAATTCCCTGACTTTTCCCGGTTTTCCAGTCTGGTAGACACCCTGTTCCATTAAAAACATATTTTTTAAGTACCTTCATATAATTCAGGGTCTCCAAGGTAGCCCTATGATGGTGGGATGTGTACCAGTGACCAGTGCCAAGATACTGGAGTCTAAGTCCCTAATAATCCCAGTTTAAAGTCTCACATAAACTAAAACTAGAGAAAAGTACCTTCATATTATTCAGGGTCTCCAAGGTAGCCCTATGATGGTGGGATGTGTACCAGTGACCAGTACCAAGATACTGGAGTCTAAGTCCCTAATAATCCCAGTTTAAAGTCTCACATAGACTAAAACTAGAGAAGAGTACCTTCATATTATTCAGGGTCTCCAAGGTAGCCCTATGATGGTGGGATGTGTACCAGTGACCAGTACCAAGATACTGGAGTCTAAATCCCTAATAATCCCAGTTTAAAGTCTCACATAGACTAAAACTAGAGAAGTGCATGAAAAATTGCCTTTTTTCAATTGATTCTACTAGAGTTCTTACCTTCAAAGTAGAAAATAGGCACATATCTCTCCCCATCCTTCACTGTGTATGGTATCACCGAATCCTTATTGATCCTAATAAAGCCACACTTGTCGTTCCCGAACGTACTCGAGCCATTCTGTAGCTTATGATAACACACATCAAGAAACATGAAGAAGTCAATGGCGTCTTTGAGCTTCACGACAAGATCTTTGGATGAAAAACTCTCCCGACCAAACTTGGACTCACAGTGTCGGACATTGATCTCATTGAGGAGGCGATGCTCGGCTTCAGTCATTTCATAGGAGGGTACACGGGCCTGAAATAAAAAGAAGAAACATCATTTATTTTTAATTTTATTGTGGACAAACAAAAAAATCTAACTCCCTTCTACTCATCATAGAAACCATAAATTTTCTGAGGCAGGCCAGATTTTTTTTCTTCTTCTTTTTTATTAATTCCTGAGACTGCAAGTAATTTTATTGTGGACAAACAAAAAAATCTAACTCCCTTCTACTCATCATAGAAACCATAAATTTTCTGAGGCAGGCCAGATTTTTTTCTTCTTCTTCTTTTTTATCAATTCCTGAGACTGCAAAGTAGGTAAGTACTTCCTCATGACTCATGAGCTCATGACAGATCCTGCCAGGATATGAACCTGGGACCTTCAAAGTGCAAGCCTAGTGTGATACCCAGCTGGTCTTAGAGTTACTCCTCGTTTACAATAATCTCACTGATAAACAAGACATGGCAATTTAAAATAAATAAATGAAAAGTGAGAAGGAAAAGCAGAGAAAAAAAATAATAGGAAAATAGGACATTTTTCCTTGTTGAGAAGGAAAATAATAAGTTGTACCTTTGGTACTTGTGCAGAAGTCACGTCCGTGGAATATTGCTACCAAAGGAACTGGCACAAACGAGCAATGACCAGTGTTATTATAGGGTTAGGTTAAACGCAAGAAGGAGTTTTCACAATTAGAGCAGTGATTAGCGTTATTATAGGGTTAGGTTAAATGCAAAAAGCTTTTCTTTTCCACGGACGTGACTTCTGCCTAATTACCGTACCTTTTACACCTGCTTTGTTCTAAGTACAAATTAATGTTTTTTTCCTTCTTCTTCTTCTTAAAAAAAGTCCTCCCCCCACCCCCTTTCAAGAGATAAATGAAATCTGATGCCTCTGTTTGACGTTTTAGTGTATAGCTTACTTGTAGATAAATGTCAGGATGGAGGAAGTTCAAATGAGTGCTGAGGACTTTCATCTCCATGATTCGGACTGAAATGTATTTGCCATCCCGGCGTAGGATGACAGGCACGGAACTAACACCCACTACAGTCCACGAGAATTTACCTGTAGGGAGAAAGACAGAAAAATTACCAAAGAGTTAACATCATGACAAACTCTCTCTCCTTTGATGGAGATGAAATTTTCATGATTTTTTCCCCTTGCTTCTTAGCAATCCCCTTATGGAGCCAGGGGGAGAGGGTGAATGCTCCAAAATTTCAACAAGGGGCCACCTATAATGTCCCTACAGGGCCCTTGAGTGCCAGGAGGCCAGTATTGTGGGGGTGGTATATGCACCAGGAGCTCCCTGTGGTAACCAAAACCAGAGTGGGTATGCCTAACAACAATTACTACCTAACAATATAAAATTCTACCTTTAGTGCTTGGCTCATCAATTGCCTCATTCTCAGCAGGGGCCAGAGTAGCTGGGTTCGGGGTGCACTCAGCCTCGTGAGGACAATTGAGTAGCTACTTTAATCGAGTAGCGACCAGTGGCGGCATTACAAGTCGAAGAAACCAGCGACAATAAATAAGATGATTGAGTAAATGAAATACTTGTAATACTGTGATACCCACCCACAAAGTTGTGAAAAAGCTCTCTGCTTTACCACAAAGATACCATGATCACCCAACAGTACGAGATTACCAGAGAGGTCAGCCAGATACGCGTTTGGATACCAACCAAGCCCAACGTTCCTTTCATTGGGAACCGCTGTCTGGTTTCTTTTTGATATTAAGCCCCTCTCCGCCCTACCGAATATTGAGATTGAGACCTTTCTACCTACACCTATACTTACCTCTTCATTCAGGTGATTACAGATTAAATTAATTCAATAGAGATAAAGATAAGAGTTTTCTTAAAAAATTAAACAACAATAACAATACTAATGAAAGGGGGGGGGGGGGGGGAATTGTGCCGTTGATGCGTGGTAAGGTTTCAATATACATAGGTATAATATTTTGGCTGGCCTGCCAATTCCTTCAATTTGGATATCGAAGAAAACCATATGGTTAGCCCAATGGTAACGCGCTTGCTTGCCATACAGAAGGTCCCGGGTTCGTTACCCGCCATTTTTTTTTTTAACATAGACATAGATTCATTCAGGAAATTTTAAGCATTTCTATTGAGATCAGCGTGTTTCGAACTTCCTTTATCAGCGAAGAAAAAAAAAAGTGGTTGAGCCCCATTGATGACCTGAAATTCGACGAAATAATTATGTGATTGGCTTAACAATAGATCAGTTGCGCTTGCTTGGGTGATGTTTCAAAGTCTGGAGAAATGAGGACCAACGGAATTTTTCTTTTTCTTCTACGACTTTTAGCTGAAAATTCCATTTTATTGGCCTTTCAATGTTAGAGGCCGTGCCAAACGTCACACTTAAGTGGCCAAAAATATTTTGAAATTCCTGATGGAAATAATGAAAATACTGGCCACCTACAAAAAATAATAAGTAGCTTTTCTGCTTTCATTTTCATCGTTATCTTTGTCGTTTCTTTCTTATTTTCTTTCCTATGAAGCACCTGCCGCGTTTTACTTTAGTCCAAAAGAACGGACGCTATTTCTTCAAAGTCAAGAGGTACGTATGAATACAAAAGCTAGAAGGTAAGTATCTGATTATTCTGTATTTTTAAATCAACTTATCCTATAATTCAATTTTACAGACCCCCTTAAAAGAACCGTCCCTATAGACCACCCCTAAAACTCTGATTGATCTCAAAATTTAATGAGGAAATTTACTTTGGGTCACTTTTGGTGTTACACATTTCAAAATTGGCTAATGTGTGACAGATAGAATGATAGTTAAATTCGTCCATTTCCGCCAGTTTTTTTTTGAAATTCCCGTACTGTTGGGTGCAGGCTTTTCCCGGACCAACTCAGGCTGGATGAGCTAAACATTTGTGGAGGCGGGTACAAATAGAGAAAAGACGAAACTTATTTGAAAGCGTGGATTGTATTCAAGGAGCGGTTATTATCGTATCGAGTGTAAAACATTAGGCGCATTTTCCTTTCGGAAAGGGAACCGATTCCTAATATGGCGCTAAATCTTGGAATTCTTATGGTTTATCACCAGGCTCCATTTCAGTTCCCAAAATCAAATCATGGTATCTTTGTGGTAAAGCAGAGAGCTTTTTCACAACTTTGTGGGTATCAGAGTATTACAAGTATTTCATTTGCTCAATCATCTTATTTATTGTCGCTGGTTTCTTCGACTTGTAATGCCGCCACTGGTCGCTACTCGATTGAAGTAGCTACTCAATTGTCCTCACGAGGCTGAGTGCACCCCGAACTCCAAGCACAGAGCCGAAAAAATCCTCGGCCCTGCCGGGAATCGAACCCGGACCTCCTGCGTGCAAGCCTAGTGTGATAATACCCACTCGGCCACGGAGGTTGCTCATTTCAGTTCCCAAAAAAGGAACCGTTTCCGAAAGTTTCCCGAAAATGCAAAGCAAAGTCGAATCGATATTTTCTTACAAAGACACACTGTACACAAACTTTTCCTAGGTCTATTGTATCGCTTTAAAATCGACTACAAATCGACGGGAATCGAACCCGGACCTCCTGCGTGCAAGCCTAGTGTGATAATACCCACTCGGCCACGGAGGTTGCTCATTTCAGTTCCCAAAAAAAGGAACCGTTTCCGAAAGTTTCCCGAAAATGCAAAGCAAAGTCGAATCGATATTTTCTCACAAAGACACACTGTACACAAACTTTTCCTAGGTCTAGCTGTCTCGCTTTAAAAATCGACTACAAATCGACTGCTAAATTGATGACCTGAAATTCGACGAAATTGTTACGTGACTGGCTTAACAATAGATCAGTTACGCTTACTTGGGTGAGTTGGGTGATGTTTCAAAGTCATAGAGCAGGAGAAATGAGGACCAACGGAATTTTTCTTTTTCTTCTACGACTTCTAGATACCGAGATAATTCACGCTCCCGTAGGCGATGACGTCATAATTCATGACTCCCGCTTCGCTTGTTTGTGCGCAAGCGTTTCTGCGCTTTTTGACGTGAAATCTGATGTCACAACTCTTTGAACTTTTTCATTAGAACAGCTATTAAAAATTGAATTTTCGACCTTTTAAAGTTACTTTTTCGGAGTTTTGACCTCATATTTGGATTTTTCACAACTTCTTTTTTTTCACAAAGGAATCGACCTTTTATTAATAATATTTTCCCAATTGCAACTCCTCCATTTATTAAAAGTTCAAGAACGGTTTTCGCTGAAAATTCCATTTCATTGGCCTTTCAATGTTAGAGGCCGTGCCAAACGTCACACTTAAGTGGCCAAAAATATTTTGAAATTCCTGATCGAAATAATGAAAATACTGGCCACATACAAAAAATAATAAGTAGCTTTTCTGCTTTCATTTTCATCGTTATCTTTGTCGTTACAAATTTAGATTTTCCTTATTTCTTTCTTATTTTCTTTCCTATGAAGCACCTACCGCGTTTTACTTTAGTCCAAAAGAACGGACGCTATTTCTTCAAAGTCAAGAGGTACGTATGAATACAAAAGCTAGAAGGTAAGTATCTGATTGTCCTATGAAGCACCTACCGCGTTTTACTTTAGTCCAAAAGAACGGACGCTATTTCTTCAAAGTCAAGAGGTACGTATGAATACAAAAGATAGAAGGTAAGTATCTGATTATTCTGTATTTTTAAATCAACTTATCCTATGATTCAATTTTACAGACCCCCTTAAAAGAACCGCCCCTATAGACCACCCCTAAAACTCCGATTGATCTCAAAATTTAATGAGGAAATTTACTTTGGGTCACTTTTGGTGTTACACATTTCAAAATCGGCTAATGTGTGACAGATAGAATGATAGTTCAATTCGTCCATTTCCGTCAGTTTTTTTGAAATTCTTATAGGGTGTTTCTCCAGGGTCTACCTGAACTTTTAGAAGTTGCTTTCACTCTTATCGGTTGATCGATTTTGAAACCGTTTTCGTGAAGTCGAGGATAACGCGTTTGATACAAAGTGAGGGTGTTTCTCCAGGGTCTACCTGAACTTTTAGAAGTTGCTTTCACTCTTATCGGTTGATCGATTTTGAAACCGTTTTCGTGAAGTCTAGGATAACAGGTTTGATACAAACTCCGAGTAAAAGTATAAACTAAAAACTAACAAATATAACAGAAATAATATGTTTGATACAACCTACAAGTAAAAGTACGATTTGAAATCTAAGTATAATGGGAATAACAGTTTGCTACAACTTAAGAGTTAAAGTATAAATTAAAATTAAAGCCAAGTAGGTACATCAGGAATAAAACGGGTTTGATAAAACCTATAAAGGTTATACTTTTACTCATACGAATAAATTCTATTCTATTATGGGACTGGTTGTTCCTCTCCTGAGAGAGTATTCAATTAACACTGCGATCTCTGTAGATCTATTGTGACCAGTATTTTTTTTTCCCCTGCCTGAGCTGCTATCCCCCGGCCTTGATGGACCGACGCGATACAGAACAAAGAGCGAGATAGAGGTTAGGTATTAAATTCCAAGGTCTTTTAGTACAGTTCCGTTCAATAATATGCAACAAGAACAAAATAGACACCAGAAACCTTGAACGCACGGAAAGATACAGCCATTTCTCTTTGATCTGGCTTTGGGCCCCTAATAGGTATTATTTACTATAAGTGAACTGGCATTTTTTTTAGAATATAATAAGAATATCCAAGGTCTTTTAGTACAGTTCCGTTCAATAATATGCAACACGAACAAAATAGACACCAGAAACCTTGAACGCACGGAAAGATTAGGTTAGGATCACTACAATCCGGGATTAATCGGTTTCATTTCAGAATATTCTCGTTGATTTTAACAGAAGTTTTTATCGAAAGCATGTTAGTCAAAATTCCTGTCGAATCCTAACACAAGATACCAGTTTTTAACGAGAAAAGGAGAAAGTTTCCCTGTTGTTTTCTGAAACTTCAGTTTTGCGGGAGGCCAAAATGGAACGCTGCACTCGTCCTGAACAGAGCTGTACATCCTTGAGTCACCCACCTTGCCTCGCTTCATATAACCGGTCGTGAGTCAACCGAGGCCCCCCTCCCCTCCTTTCTCCTATTAAGTATAACCAGTATAACATAAAGCGATATACTTTTCCCCTCCATATCTTGTTTAGTAATTTAGTTTATTCTTTTAGATTTAGATTTGTGTGGGTCCTACTGTATAACACTTTTATATCATTTTATACCTGGAGTAAATGTTATATTTGGAGTAAATACTGTTATACTTTTATTTTACCGTTACTTGCTTAGTACTTGTACGTATGTTAGGTTGTACCAAACCTGTTATTCTTGTTATACTTAATTTAAACTACGGACCAAGACTTGTTTGAATTTATATGTACTTTGATTTGCAAGTTATGACAAACCTGTTATTCTTGTTATACTTAATTTTAGGTTCTTTGATGAAACGTTGTAGCAAACTGTTATTTCCGTTATACTTGGCTTTAATATTTAATTTATACTTTTACTCGTAGGTTGTATCAAACCTGTTATTCCTGTTATACTTGGATTTAGTTTTTCATTTATACTTTTATTCATATGGTAGGTTGTATCAAACCTGTTATTCCTGTTATACTTGGATTTAGTTTTTCATTTATACTTTTATTCATATGTTCGTCTCGCTGGAGGATGACAGGACGTAAAACTGAGACAAAACCAGCCCTGTCAAGCCACAGACAGTAACAGTGGCTCTTGAGGGTACCTGAATGGGACCACGGTCAAGTCCGTCTCAGGAAGTAGGGTACAATGACATAATTATGTACCTGAATACCCCTCATCAGACCCCTACGATTCGGGGGCCTTGAGCTAGCTCTCTGACCTTGATGGCACCTCGTGGTATCCTCTTAATGGGATAGCATATGGACTCACAGCTTTTCTCTGGAATAAACCTGAGTGTGCGGACTCTTTAGAGGTGCTACAGGTGAATTTTGGAGAAACTGAAGATGGTGATATATACCAGTGAGGGTACTTCTAGGTTCCATCAAGGCCTTGGGATAGCAGACCTATCAAACCCCTAATTAGACCCCTTCAGTTCGGGGGACCTGAGCTAGCTCTCTGACCTTGATGGCACCTCGTGGTATCCTCTTAATGGGATAGTATATGGACTCACAGCTTTTCTCTGGAATAAACCTGAGTGTGCGGACTCTTTAGAGGTGCTGCAGGTGAATTTTAGAGAAACTGAGGAGGTTGAAATATACCAGTGAGGGTACTTCTAGGATCCATCAAGGCCGGGGGATAGCAGCTCAGGCAGGGGAAAAAAATACTGGTCACAATAGATCTACAGAGGTCGCAGTGTTAATTGAATACTCTCTCAGGAGAGGAGCAACCAGTCCCATAATAGAATAGAATTTATTCGTATGAGTAAAAGTATAACCTTTATAGGTTTTATCAATGCCCTGTAGGGACATTATAGGTGGCCCCTTGTTGAAATTTTGGAGCATTCACCCTCTCCCCCTGGCTCCATAAGGGGATTGCTAAGAATCAGGGGGAAAAAATCATGAAAATTTCATCTCCATCATAGGAGAGAGTTTATCATGATGTTGACTCTTTAGTAATTTTTCTGTCTTTCTCCCTACAGGTAAATTCTCATGGACTGTAGTGGGTGTTAGTTCCGTGCCTGTCATCCTACGCCGGGATGGCAAATACATTTCAGTCCGAATCATGGAGATGAAAGTCCTCAGCACTCATTTGAACTTCCTCCATCCTGACATATATCTACAAGTAAGCTATACACTAAAACGTCAAACAGAGGCATCAGATTTCATTTATCTCTTGAAAGGGGGTGGGGAGAGGACTTTTTTGAAAAAGAAAAAAAAAACATTAATTTGTACTTAAAAGGAAGCAGGTGTAAAAGGTACGGTAATTAGGCAGAAGTCACGTCCGTGGAAAAGAAAAGCTTTTTGTATTTAACCTAACCCTATAATAACACTAATCACTGCTCTAATTGTGAAAACTCCTTCTTGCGTTTAACCTAAAATAACACTGGTCATTGCTTGTTTATGTTATAATAACACTAATCACTGCTCTAATTGTGAAAACTCCTTCTTGTGTTTAACCTAACCCTATAATAACACTGGTCATTGCTTGTTTGTGCCAGTTCCTTTGGTAGCAATATTCCACGGACGTGACTTCTGCACAAGTACCAAAGGTACAACTTATTATTTTTCTTCTCAACAAGGAAAAATGTCCTATTTTCCTATTAATTTTTTTCTCTGCTTTTCCTTCTCACTTTTCATTTATTTGTTTTAAATTGCCATGTCTTGTTTATCAATGAGATTATTGTAAACCTTGGTAGCAATATTCCACGGACGTGACTTCTGCACAAGTACCAAAGGTACAACTTATTATTTTTCTTCTCAACAAGGAAAAATGTCCTTCTATTTTCCTATTATTTTTTTTCTCTGCTTTTCCTTCTCACTTTTCATTTATTTATTTTAAATTGCCATGTCTTGTTTATCAATGAGATTATTGTAAACTAGGAGTAACTCCAAGACCAGCTGGGTATCACACTAGGCTTGCACCTTGAAGGTCCCAGGTTCATATCCTGGCAGGATCTGTCATGAGAAAGTACTTACCTACTTTGCAGTCTCAGGAATTAAAAAAAAAAGAAAAAAAAATCTGGCCTGCCTCAGAAAATTTATGGTTTCTATGATGAGTAGAAGGGAGTTAGATTTTTTTGTTTGTCCAC